>NC_070599.1:27741193-27758693 GCF_027409825.1 Scomber japonicus | reverse complement strand
AGTCAAAACCATTGGACACATTTCTGATACCCGACATTTTATCCCACAGCATCAGCAGGTCAGACTGTGCAGCTTTATACTAAATATCTCTAAGTTTTCTTCTTTCTTTACGTCTGAACTTTTCCCAGGTGAGCTGTCCTCAGGTTGCATGTTCAGATGCATGTATGAGTGCAGGTGTGTGTGAAAGGGACGGTATGATCCTTCTAATCTCTTTATCCCTGTCAGGGTGACAGAGGAGACTCCTCCGCCGGTCCCTCCAAACCCTCCACTCCTCCGCTCCTTCATCCCTCCGTTCTCCCCTCTTTTCTCATTGGATTTAAACATTTTAAAAGACCTAAAGGAGCAAGGCTTGAGTGGGAGTGTGTTTGTATTGGGGGGGGGAGTCCTTTGTTTCCATGGCGATCACCTTTCTGGGCGGTTGTTGGATGTAGGCGACATAACGAAGGGCCAACCAAGGATTATCAGCTGACAGGTGAGTAATGAGATAATGGAAGTGAGAGTAGAGCTGTAATTATTACACCAGTTATATTCAAAATAGCATCAGACAATATGATAGATGTAAAATAACACAATTAACATCTTAGTTTAGCATGTTGGCATGCTAACATTTGCTAATTAGCACCATTGACAAAGTACAAATGAAGCTGATGGGAATGTCACGACAGGTTTTTTTATAGCTTTTTAGCATTTTTTAGCATCCAAAGTGAAAATAATGAATCCCTTTACTGTCTAATTCATACTAGTTGTGGTGGTAAAGGTAAAAGCTTGTGGGCTGATGTATAAAGTCAAGAGTAGATTTTTACATTTCAGTTAAACATCAGTCAAATGTTGCTCAGGCTTTTGCTTTGTTTAGAGGTTTTAATATTACAGTCATGTGTTTGTATGTGTTTGTCTATCAACAGAAAGCCAGAGGAGAAATACCACCATGGCTAAAGTGGGACCTCTAGTCCCTCCCACCATCGTCCTGCAAGACATGGAGGAGGAGCCAGAGGAGGTCAGGGAGCAGGGCAGGTGAGCTGTCATGGAAACAACTCGCAAAAATTGCAATGCAAATTTTAAACACACTGAGGAATCCTGAATTTAGGCCATCAGGCTTTATTGAGGTTTCAGGTCAGAGCTGAGTGAGAGTAGGTCTAAGGTTAGAAACGAGCTCTGACTAAGATGTTTACCCACAATGCAACTGTCTCCACAAGCAGATACATGTGAGGGCTGCTGAGATGATTAATGGGAAAGAAGAAAAAACAAAGCCCAAACCCTAACCCTGATTCACAAATGTGTTTTCAGGTTTTGGACTTTTTCTCTAATCTTTGATTTTTGCTGAAATATTGAATCATTTGAACATTTATTGAAATGAAAGCATGTGAGAAGTTTAGAGGGAAGAATCAGTATTTGGTGGAGCTGTTAACAACTCATAGACATCTGAAATGTTAAATAAACTAACTAACTGTACTACAGTAAAGTACAAGTACCTCAGACTGTACTATAGTAAAGTACAAGTACCTCAAACTGTACTACAGTAAAGTACAAGTACCTCAAACTGTACTACAGTAAAGTACAAGTACCTCAAACTGTACTACAGTAAAGTACTAGTACCTCTAACTGTACTACAGTGAAGTACTAGTACCTCTAACTGTACTACAGTGAAGTACTAGTACCTCTAACTGTACTACAGTAAAGTACAAGTACCTCTAACTGTACTACAGTGAAGTACTAGTACCTCTAACTGTACTACAGTAAAGTACTAGCACCTCAAACTGTACTACAGTAAAGTACTAGTACCTCTAACTGTACTACAGTGAAGTACTAGTACCTCTAACTGTACTACAGTGAAGTACTAGTACCTCTAACTGTACTACAGTAAAGTACAAGTACCTCTAACTGTACTACAGTGAAGTACTAGTACCTCAAACTGTACTACAGTAAAGTACAAGTACCTCTAACTGTACTACAGTAAAGTACTAGTACCTCTAACTGTACTACAGTAAAGTACTAGCACCTCAAACTGTACTACAGTAAAGTACAAGTACCTCTAACTGTACTACAGTGAAGTACTAGTACCTCTAACTGTACTACAGTAAAGTACTAGCACCTCTAACTGTACTACAGTAAAGTACTAGTACCTCTAACTTTACTTTAATACAGTAGTGGAGTAAATGTAGGTCTTCAGGTCTAGTTAAACCAAAGTGTTGGCTACATGAGTCGATAAATAACTGATCTTATCTGACGTGTTTTCTTTTCTCCAGAGCTGCTCAGACAGGACCTGGAGTTCTGTTCAACGTTAACAACAGCAACAACAACGACGAGGACGACGAGTAAGACACACACACACACAAAGACACACACACACACACACACACACAAAGACATACACACACACACACAGAAAGACACACAAGTGCAACACATTTCTTAATGAACCCTGGTAGTTCTCTGTAGAGTTTACTTTAGTCAGTCGATGATCGTGAAGATGCTGCCTGTGTGTGTTTCTCTTTATATTCAATATTTTCCAAATATATGCAAAATGTCATATCCAACATACATGATCTCTGGATAACGTGTTTCCTGTTGTCTCTCAGGGAGGAAAAGAAGAAGAAGAAGAAAGAGAAGAAAGAGAAAAAGGAGCAGAAGGCGTAAGTTTGATCTTCTCCACTGTCGTCATTGTTGTTTATGAAAACTGATCCGATTCCGTTTCCTGCATGTCTGTCTTCTTCTTCTTTTCTTCTTCCAGGAAAGAGAAGCAGGAGAAGAAGGAAAGGAAGGAGAAGAAAAAGAAGGACAAAGAGGAGAAGCAGAGACTGAAAGAAGAGAAACAGAAAGAGAAAGAGAAGGAGAAAGAAAAGGAGAAGGAGAAAGAGAAGGCCAAAGAGGAGGCGTAGGTTTGGGTTTTTTGGGGACTTCCTGTAGCAGATATCTGTCTTTTTAAATCAGTGTTAATGAGTTGCTATGGAAACTGGAATAAACACAATTATGTATAACGTAACAATGAGTGTAGTTAATTGTTGTGTATGTTCAGTGCTAAGGAGATCACAGTGATTGATCCAGCTGGAAACACGTACTACCACTGGTTGGGTATCATCACCATGCCCGTCATGTACAACTGGACCCTGATTATTGCCAGGTAACACAGGTCCTACCATGATTCATGCTGGTCCCCACAATGTTACTGGACTCTGATATTTGGGTCCCAACGATGTCACACTGAGTTATGACTGTGTGTGTGTTTCAGGGCTTGTTTCGAGGAGCTGCAGAGTGACTATCTGCTTTACTGGTTCGCTTTGGACCTTTTCTCCGACATTGTGTACATTGCCGACATGATCTTCAGAACCAGGACTGGTATGACATCACACACACACACACCACACACACACACACACACACACACCACACACACACACACACACACACACACACACTTTAAATAGTGTTAGATCAGCATATCTGCAGTCATGACTAAGCAGACATATGACGTAGCATGTGTGAATTACCATGTGATAAACTGACTGGTCTGTGTGTGTGTGTGTGTGTGTGTGTGTGTGTGTGTGTGTGTGTGTGTGTGTGTGTGCAGGCTACCTGGAGCAGGGTCTGTTGGTGAAGGATGAGAAGAAGCTACGTGAGCGCTACATGAAGAGCTTCCAGTTCAAACTGGACCTGATCTCCATGATTCCCACCGACTTGTTTTATTTCCTGGTTGGCGTCAAATACCCAGAGATCCGCCTCAACAAGCTGTTTAGGTTCAACAGGTACAGACACCTTGCAGTTAGATACATGTTAAATGCTTATTAGAAATGTTAGAGTCAACAGGACAGGTGGAAATATCATCTGATGAGCAAATTGATCCAGAGTGAAATATGTTGAGGGATAAATGGATTAACATAAAGTCTAGGTCACACATGAATGTTCCCCAGAGGATGAATCCAGCTGACTTCAGTGATCCTCTGATTTTTCCTTCAGCATCACCACGAGGTCAAGATTTACACTACTCCAATACTTCAGCCCATTACAGGATCTCTTTAAACTGATGTTTGTTACATGCTAAACATCAGTATATTAATGTCCAGTATTAATAAACAGTAGTGGTAGATTGACTCCACCATATTTGTTTCATTTATTGATTGATTGGTTTTAAAGATGCTATAATCACAAGCCTATACTGTACATGTGGCTTTAAATTAGCATCTCCAAGCACTGTATGTTTTTACCTCATATCTTTCATCTTGTTTTATTTGTACAGATGTTACACCTGGTCTGTTTGTCTGTGTTCAGCTTAACCTCAACCTGCATTGACTTTGATTATAAACATCTAAAATTTGCTTCACTTTTAATCTGTTGAGCTTCGGTGACGCCTTGTGACTGTGAAATGATTTTGTGAACTCTCTTCCTCTCTCGTCTCAGGATGCTGGAGTTCTTCCAGAGGACGGAGACCAGGACTAACTACCCCAACGCTCTTCGTATCTCAAACCTCGTCATGTACATCGTCATCATCATTCACTGGAACGCCTGCCTGTACTACTCCTTCTCCAAGGCCATCGGTGGGGTTGCCGGGGTTTGAATCCTGCGTCTGGGTGTTTGGTTGCTGGGTTATAAAGCCTCTAAGCTATTGTGTGCTCTCTACTCTTTTAGGTTTTGGCTACGACAGGTTTGTGTATCCCGACCCTTCAAATCCAGAGTTCGGTCGCCTGGTGAGGAAGTACGCCTTCAGTATGTACTGGTCCACACTGACACTCACCACCATCGGAGAGACGCCGCCCCCGCAGGAGAACTCTGAGTACTTCTTTGTCGTCACTGATTTCTTGGTGAGTGAAGCTCAAAGATGATTTTATAAAGATTGGAAACAAGTATCAGCATGTATACGGGTCAATGAGGTTTTATTGAGTTCATGAGGTTTAGTTTAAATTTAAAGGGTTAAAATGTGAAAATAAACGTATGAATAACTTCACACATTCTTTTTTTGTGGACCCATCATCAAATTTCTGCTTTTAATCCATTTAGAGAGAATATATTAGAGGATTATGGTAAAAATGTCTAAGTGGTGTAACCATAAAAACTTTGTACCAAATAATTCAACGTTGCTTAAAAACAGTAAATAGTCAATAAAACACCTTCTTTCCTTCCTTCCTTCCTTCCTTCCTTCCTTCCTTCCTCCCTTCCTTCCTTCCTTCCTTCCTTCCTTCCTTCCTTCCTTCCTACCTAACACCATATCAACTAGTTTGGCATGATCTTACATCCTTCCTTCCTTCCTTCCTTCCTTCCTTCCTTCCTTCCTTCCTTCCTTCCTTCCTTCCTACCTAACACCATATCAACTAGTGTGGCATGATCTTACATTATAACTTTTGTATTAAATAAAGCTAATGGAATACTATTGTTCTAAATATTACATTTCATCTGGTTACCATGGAGACCAGGAAACATTTACATGTTTTAAATGAAGTCATTATTAGTATAAGTCCACTTAAACACACTGTAGCTGATACAATATTTAATATCTATCATTATACTGTGGTTACACCATTTGACATTTTCATCAATCTGGAATTGTTTTATAGTCAGTATTGACCAATGTTTGAGATCTTTCTGTTACCGGGTTAAATCCTTAAATGTATCCCTGATTTGAATCCTGAGGTATGTGAAGTCTTGTGAGGAAGTCTTGAAAGTAGAAGGTAGTTAAGCTTTAGAGGATCAACGGTGTTCAGGTGGTCAAAAGCTTAGCCACCAAAGTCAAAGCCTTTTTGGTGCATTTTTCATATTGTATGTATTTTGTTTTCTTCCAGGTGGGTGTGCTTATCTTCGCCACCATCGTCGGTAACGTCGGCTCCATGATCACAAACATGAACGCTGCCAGAGCCGACTTCCAGGCCCGCATCGACGCCATCAAACAGTACATGACCTTCCGAAAGGTCAGTCAGTGGTCCAGTTCTGTCCACCAGCTGTACAAAGTGGATTTAAGAAAAGTTAGAGAGATTAAAAGTGTTTCAATGCCTCAATTTGGCCTTTTCTACTAAACGAGTTAAACACAAATAAACACATCTGGAAATATCTGGGAGGTTTAATGCAACAGTTCAAACTTTTCACTTTATTTATCACCATTAGAGTTTTGATTGTTATAAAGACTTTTTTTCTTTCAAATCTGCTCTATAAACAAGTTAAAAATACAAATAAATGTTGTTTCTATCAAACAGTAGACAAGAGAAACGGTGGTCCATCAGAGTCCAGTCTGATATCTGAACTTTAACCCTCTCCAGGTAACGGTTGACCTGGAGAAGCGAGTCATCAAGTGGTTTGACTTCCTGTGGACCAATAAGAAAGCAGTGGATGAGAGGGCGGTGCTGATGTACCTGCCGGACAAACTGAGAGCCGAGATCGCCATCAACGTCCACCTGGACACCCTGAAGAAGGTCTGCAAATTACACCAAAAGATATGAAACGTTAGCCGTGGAATATATATATGGATATGTAATCTCTGTGTTGTGCTGCAGGTTCGTATCTTTGCGGACTGCGAGGCCGGTCTGCTGGTGGAGTTGGTGCTGAAGCTGCAGCCTCAGGTCTACAGTCCAGGAGATTATATCTGTAAGAAGGGCGACATCGGCAGAGAGATGTACATCATCAAGGAGGGAAAACTCGCTGTCGTCGCTGACGACGGCATCAAGCAGTTTGTCGTCTTGAGTGACGGAAGCTACTTCGGCGAAATCAGTATCCTGGCTATTAAAGGTAAACTCTTAAGATCTTAAATGACATGTGTATCAATCACATAAGAACACCAGCACCTGTCTCTACATCCAAACAGACAAGAAATAAATGAAATAGTGGTGATTTATTCAGTTTGGCACAATATTGCCAACCTGAATAAATGGTGAAATCATGAACCAGGTAGAGGACTGGAACTCCTCGATGTAACGACTAGCTTTGTTTGAATTTTTTTGGTATGTGTTTTCCCTTTTTATATGTTTTGTTCAGTGTCTGTAGCATTTATGGATTCAGAGCGAGTTTTCTGTAGTTTTTAAGGTTTTTATGTTTTTATGGTATGATGTCTGGGTGGTTAGCACTGTTTCCATACAGCAAGGTCTTGGGTTCGATACCCAGCTGTTGCCTGCTCTCCCAGTGCTTGTGTGGGTTTCCTCTCATTGTCAAAAACATCCCAGCCAGTATATCCATGTGGGATCTATAAGGGTTAAATTTGTGCTACAAATATGGGTCCCAAGTGGGTTTGTCTGCAGTTTCCATGGTGGCTCCACCTGTTTTTGCTCATATGGGCTTCAGGTGGGGCCAAACTGGGTGAGACCTATGTAGACACCATATGTTTGCCCATATGGGGTCTAAGTGGGATCAGAATGGACCCTAAATGGGGCCCATTTAGTCCACATGGGGCCCAGGTGACTGAAACCATGTGGGACCTGAAAAATTTGCCCAGTTCAAGCCCATGCCCACTCACGTAGCCCACATTTAACCCATGTGGGGCCTACATGGACGTGCTGGCTGGGATGTATGTTAGGTTAATTCTCCTGTCAGTGTGACCGAGGTACTGACATAGAACTGGAGTTGGTCCCTGGGTGCTGTATAGTGGCTGTCCACTGCTCCCAGTACTGGGTTAGGATTTCTACAGGGTTCTATCTTTACCTTTTAATCTTTTGTGAGCTTTGCGGTGCCACTGAATCGTAGACTTTGTCCAAAAGTTTCTTGTCCAGAAACTATTAAAAACACATCACAAACTCTTCATTACGCTACTGAGCATGTGCAGGAGTTCGGTTCAGGTTGACAGCTTTACTAGCCTTGATATTTGGCTTTCAACTGTACCAGTGAGTTTAAAAATCGATCCTGACATTAACAGGATGTCTTTGGTCTTTGTTCTTCTTCTACAGGCAGTAAGGCGGGAAACAGGAGGACAGCCAACATCAGGAGCATCGGCTACTCTGATCTCTTCTGTCTGTCTAAAGACGACCTGATGGAGGCGCTGACGGAGTATCCGGACGCCAAAGCGATGCTGGAGGAGAAGGGACGTCAGATTCTGATGAAGGATGGACTGCTGGACCTGGAGGTAAATGGTCACATGATCTCATACAGATAATAAAACAAACAGCAAAGAGGCTGATTGGCTAAAATTAAAGTAATCTTTGTTCTTTGTTGCATGTCGTACCTCATTCTCTCTCTCCTGTTGTTTCCTGTTGGCCTCTCTGCCATCAACTGTCCAATAAAAACCCATAAGATCATATTAAATAAAAGTAATACCTCCTGTTGTCCTCCAGGTGGCAGCGCAGGGCCCCGACCCCAAAGAGATTGAGGAGAAGGTGGACCGGATGACGACCATGCTGGACACCATGCAGACGCGTTATGCCCGCATGCTGGCCGAGCACGAAGCCATGCACAGCAAAATCAAGCACAGAGTCACCAAACTGGAGAAGAAACTGCCGTCGCGATCCGACCAGCCTGGCGACGCCCCGCCGCCAACGCCCGAGCCATAGACCGACCACAGAAGAAGAGAGATGGAACAAGAGTGGAGATAGTTTCACGGGAAGAGACGAGGGGTTGCACAGCCGGGGATTTCAACAAGATGAACTTCAGATTCTGTTCCTTAAATTCAGATTCACATTAAATCCAGAGGTGTAAAAAAAGTCTGTATGTCAATCAGTCAAACTCACGCAAGTCACCAAGTTATTAAACTTTAACTTGATGGAATACCGGAATGGTTTCACAGGAGTTCCCAAGAGAGAAATGAGGACATTAACTTGTTTGAAATGGAAAACTGGCTTTAAAATAAGTTTTTAAAAAAGTAAAAAATGGCATCTGGAGTCAAATGTGACTTCATATGTCAAGTTCATGTGTTTTTGACCCTTTTGGCTTTCCATACATCAAATCATTTCACGTCACGACTCCAATCGACAAAAGGACCGAACGTCACATCTCGTCCCTCCCTGGATGTTCAGAGTTGAATCTAAATGTAAAGAACTGAGTTTGAACCTTTTTCAGTTGCTGATGGTCAAATCGTTGTGCACTCAGTGCGTTTCTGATGTGCTCACGCTGCTTATATTTATTTTTTGGGGCAACGCTTACAGAAATGTTGATTTTCTTCCATTAAAGTCGTTAAAATCCTGCAAACTGGAAGCCGTGTTTAAACTGGAGGGAAAATGGACGACCGAGCTTCAACCAGCAACAACTGAAGGAGAGAGAGGAAACGTTTGGTTGTTATTATGAGGTATGATAGACGGGTCAGTGAGGCTGTTTGTGTCCATGTGGTTTAGTCCCAGCCTGTTATGTAAAGTCATATTTAATATTGAAACAACACGGAGCCTCTTGTGTTATTATGTTTATAAGTGAAAGTACCAGATCACATGTTTATCCTGACGTTAGTATCACTGGTTTTATTTATCCTCCAACATTAAGGGTCAATGAGTTTGTTAGTGTCCATGATGTTTAGTTTAAATTTAAAGGGTTAAAATGTGAAAATAAACGTATGAATAACTTCACACATTCTTTTTTTGTGGACCCAGCATCAAATTTCTGCTTTTAATCCATTTAGAGAGAATATATTAGAGGATTATGGCAAAAATGTCTAAGTGGTGTAACCATAAAAACAGTAAATTCTCAATAAAACACCATATCAACACACACATGGACTTCATGGCCTGTACATGTGACACCTGCAGTGTGTTTAGTCTTTTTTATTTTGTGTCTTACAGATGACGTCAAATACAGAACATTTGGCTCTTTGATCAAAGACGATTAAACTTAAGTTGAGACCAAAACAGACTCTGCTGAGGTCTTAAATGTAGAGCCAGCTTCACTTTCTAGGTTCGAGGTCAAAGGTCATCGTTGTAAATCGCATGTGTGTCCGTGTAGTTTGCTTTTCTCTGATCTGATCTGACGTTTTCTGACCAATCACATCACAGCTTCGTGTAACAAACAGTTGCTAATTAGCAAAAAACTAAACCAAAATAATTTCAGTTTTTAAAGCCCTGTAATGAAATAAATATATTTTATAAGGGAAATATATTAATGTCTCTTTATTTACAATCAGCTGCACCTTCACACACCAGCGGAGTAGATCTGAATGTCAAATTTAAATGTTTCAAAATGAATAAATATGAAATAGAAACACATAAAATGACTAAAATCACCATTCCTGCAAATACTACTGTTGCTATCATCACTTCCACTTTAATACTGCTTTTATTTATTTATTATTTATAATATATTACTTATAAAACTACTATTTTAAATGTATTTTATATGTTTATTTTATTTTTGTTCATTTATTGAAATAGTACAACTATTTAAATGCTTTTATATTATTATTTTAATTTGTTTATTTATGAATGTATTCATTTATTTTTATTTCTGAATTATGAATGAGGTTCCTATAGCAACAGTTTAGTTATTTTTGCTCATTTTACACAATTTTCCACAATTCTTAATAATCAATATTTGTTTTTCCTCTAAGGTTTTATTTTTTATTTTATTTTACTATTCTTTATTTATCAATGATTTTATTTATTTTTATTAATTAATTGTGAATGATGTTCCCATAGAAAATAATTAAGTTATTTTTTCTCATTTTACAAAATTTTCTAGGACTCTTAATATTTTTTTTACGGTAAGATTTTATTTTTTATTCTATTTTATTCTATTTATTTATTTATTTTTCGGAGTATGAATGAAACGGCGTTGACACGTCGCACTGCCCGCTTGTCTCTGCGCTCGGTGGGATTTGTAGTTCTTTGTGTCGTCACTCCTCTGAGTCTGCGCTGTGTTAGAACTACACTACCCGGCATGCCCCGCGTCGCAGTGCGCATGTCCGTTGAGCCCCGGACCCCTGACAGCAGCAGCGGAGGTTTGTAAGTGTTTAAAGTCTCACTGCGTCTTTTAATGTGAAAGTTTAACATTTACAGCAGCTTTTACTTTTATACTCTTTCAGAGCTGCTTCCTGTTCGTAACGTTTTCATCCTGCGTGTTTTTATCGCTAATTTTAATTAGAGTTAGCTTCTCGGAGCTAACAGGCTAACCTAGTTTACTCTGAACTCTGCCGTTAATGTTAACCTAGGCAACGGTCAGTTAACGGTCACTAACGGTCAGTTAACATCACGGTGGTGACGGTTAGAGTCCTGTAAACTGTATAGCCTGATACACTGACTGGCAGCTGTTAGTCTTCTTATTATAGTCTCTATGTGACTCCTCTCAACTCCTCATAACTCCTCTTAACTCCTCTTAACTCCTTAACTCCTCCTGACTCCTCTCAACTCCTCCTGACTCCTCTTAACTCCTCCTGACTCCTCTTAACTCCTCCTGACTCCTCTTACCTTCTCCTGACTCCTCTTAACTCCTCCTAACTCCTCCTGACTCCTCTTACCTTCTCCTGACTCCTCTCAACTCCTCTTAACTCCTCCTGACTCCTTATAACTCCTCTTAACTCCTCCTGACTCCTCCTGACTCCTCTTAACTCCTCCTGACTCATCTTAACTCCTCCTGACTCCTCTTAACTCCTCCTGACTCCTCCTGACTCCTCTTACCTTCTCCTGACTCCTCTCAACTCCTCTTAACTCCTCCTGACTCATCTTAACTCCTCCTGACTCCTCTTAACTCCTCCTGACTCCTCTTAACTCCTCTTAACTTCTCCTGACTCCTCTTAACTCCTTAACTCTTCCTGACTCCTCTTAACTCCTCTCAAGTCCTCCTGACTCCTCTTAACTCCTCCTGACTCCTCTCAACTCCTCCTGACTCCTCTTAACTCCTCTTAACTCCTCCTGACTCCTCTTAACTCCTCATAACTCCTCTTAACTCCTCCTGACTCCTCTTATCTCCTCCTGACTCCTCTTAACTCCTCCTGACTCCTCCTGACTCCTCTTCACTCCTCCTGACTCCTCTTAACTCCTCCTGACTCCTCTTATCTCCTCCTGACTCCTCTTAACTCCTCCTGACTCCTCTTATCTCCTCCTGACTCCTCTTAACTCCTCTTATCTCCTCCTGACTCCTCTTAACTCCTCTTATCTCCTCCTGACTCCTCTTAACTCCTCCTGACTCCTCCTGACTCCTCTTAACTCCTCCTGACTCCTCTTAACTCCTCATAACTCCTCTTAACTCCTCCTGACTCCTCTTATCTCCTCCTGACTCCTCTTAACTCCTCCTGACTCCTCCTGACTCCTCTTCACTCCTCCTGACTCCTCTTAACTCCTCCTGACTCCTCTTCACTCCTCCTGACTCCTCTTAACTCCTCCTGACTCCTCTTAACTCCTCTTAACTCCTCTTAACTCCTCCTGACTCCTCTTAACTCCTCCTGACTCCTCTTCACTCCTCCTGACTCCTCTTAACTCCCCTTAACTCCTCTTAACGCCTCCTGACTCCTCTTAACTCCTCCATCTCCTCCTTCACCTTCATCTCCTTCACCTCCTTCTCCTCCATCACCTCCTTCTCCTCCTCCTCATCACCTCCTTCTCCTTCATCTCCTTCACCTCCTTCATCTCCTTCACCTTCTCCTCCTCCACCTCCTTCACCTCCTTCTCCTCCTCCTCCACCTCCTCCTCCTCCTTCACCTCCTTCACCAACCCTTTCAGAGTAAAAGTAAAGTTTAAAGTATTTTCTCTCTCAGCTTCCTGGATGCGGTTGCCATG
Organism: Scomber japonicus; assembly: GCF_027409825.1. Classification (NCBI taxonomy): domain Eukaryota; kingdom Metazoa; phylum Chordata; class Actinopteri; order Scombriformes; family Scombridae; genus Scomber; species Scomber japonicus. The sequence continues at coordinate 27,746,100 of NC_070599.1, read as the reverse complement.
GAGAGGGCGTGGCGACAGCAGGGGAGGGGGCGCGGCCGCAGCCAGCAGGAGGCTCCAGGTGAAAGGTCACGACCCCCACCGGGAGGACGAGGAGGAGGAGGAGGAGGGGGAGGGGGAGGGGGGGAGGATGAAGCCCGTCGCCGTGACTACCGAGCCTGAACACGCTCCATCGGTCCAATCAAAGTTCGAGGAGATCAGGAAGTCCAACCAGGCTGCTGCTCAGCGATTGGTGGAGAGCCGCCTCAGCTCCTCCTCCGATGATGATGATGATGATGAAGATGATGAAGATGTAGGTGATGAGCGTAAGGATGGAAAGAGAGGAAAGATCCTGGAGTCGACGTTCACCAGCTACACCAGCCAGACGGGTCAGAGACTTACACTGAGTTATTCATTAGAGTCTGATTAAAGGTTTTACATATTTTACAGTTTACAGTTAATTATAAAAAGTTTGATCCAGACTTGTGATTTTAAATTAATTATCCTTTAATTCCTTCCTGTTGTTCTGCTGCTCGTCATTAATAACTTATTAGTTATATTATTTATATATTATTATGATTGACAGGAAGTAATAAGTATTTAATGAACGGATGTGTTAGACATTCCTCTCTGTGAATATTAACAGCATCACTAAAGTTATATTATAAACCTGATCGGTTCCTCTCATTGATGCTCTGATGTTAACTCACTCTGTGTGTGTCTGTGTGTCTCTGTGTGTGTGTGTGTGTGTGTGTGTGTGTTACTCTCTCTCTGTGTGTGTTACTCTCTGTGTGTGTGTGTGTGTTACTGTGTGTGTGTATATATGTGTCTCTGTGTGTGTATGTGTGTGTGTATATATATGTGTCTCTGTGTGTGTGTGTGTGTGTGTGTGTATGTGTGTCTCTGTGTGTGTGTATCAGGTGGTGATGTCAGCGGTCTGGTGAGGACCGGTCAGTACGTCAGTGATCTGTTTCAGTCTGGAGCTCTCACCTGTCTGATCTGCATCGCCTCGGTCAAGAGGACGCAGCCGGTGAGACACTCAACACTCACACATCATCACTCATCACACATCATCAGTCATCAGTAATCACTCATACATCACACTGATCACTGATATATAATCAATCATCAGTAATCAGTGTGATGTATTAATGATGTGAGATGAACCTCTCTGTCTTTATTCAGTTCAGTGAGCTTTATTAACATTAAATGTTTCCTCAGCAGTAAAATAACACAGTAACATACACACAGTAACACACACCATAACAGCTGGTAAATGAGTCTCTGGTGTTTAAGCTGCAGTTTATTTTGAAGGGCTTCCTGCTGCTTTATTTATTTATTTATAAACACATAAAGTTTATTCTCCTGTTAACTTTCTAACTTCACTTTAATTAGAAACTCAATAAAACCTGAACCAGTGAGTCAGGTTGATGCTTAATGATCAGTAATGATTGAACTCAGACCAGGTTCAGTTAAACCTTTACATATTTAATACAGTAACTTTACACAGTCCATGGTCCTCAGCTGTTAAAGGGTGGAGTGCACTCTCCGGGTCGGGGATGAGATCCTGGCCCAGGTGGAGGAGTTCAAGTACCTCGGGGTCTTGTTCACAGTGAGGGAAGGATGGAGCGTGAGACCGACAGGTGGATCGGTGCGGCGTCTGCAGTAATGTGGACTCTGCACGGATCCGTCGTGGTGAAGAGATTTACCAGTCGATCTTGGTTCCTACCCTCACCTCTGGTCATGAGCTTTGGGTTCCTACCCTCACCTCTGGTCATGAGCTTTGGGTTCCTACCCTCACCTCTGGTCATGAGCTTTGGGTTCCTACCCTCACCTCTGGTCATGAGCTTTGGGTTCCTACCCTCACCTCTGGTCATGAGCTTTGGGTTCCTACCCTCACCTCTGGTCATGAGCTTTGGGTCGTGACCCAAAGAACAAGATGGCGGGTACAAGCGGCTGAAATGAGCTTCCTCCGTAGGCTGGTTGGGCTCTCCCTTAGAGATAGGGTGAGAAGCTCAGTTATCCGGGAGGAGCTCGGAGTAGACCCGCTGCTCCTCCACGTTGAGAGGAGCCAGATGAGGAGGCTCGGGCATCTAGTCAGGATGCCTCCCGGACGCCTCCCTGGTGAGGTGTTCAGGGCCCGTCCCACCGGTAGGAGACCCAGGACACGCTGGAGAGACTACGTCTCTCGGCTGGCCTGGGAACGCCTCGGGGTCCCCCTGGAAGAGCTGGAAGAAGTGGCTGGAGAGAGGGAAGTCTGGGCTTCCTGCTTAGGCTGCTGCCCCCGCAACCCGACCCCGGATAAGAGGCAGAGGACGGACTTTACATATTTAATACAGTAACTTTACTCTCTCTCTCTCTCTCTCTCTCTCTCTCTCTCTCTCTCTCTCTCTCTCTCTCTCTCTCTCTCTGTCTCTCTCTCTCTCTCTCTCTCTCTCTCTCTCTCTCTCTCTCTGTCTCTCTCTCCCCCCCCCCCCCCCTCTCTCTCTCTCCAGGTGTGGAGTTGTTCCAGCTGTTTCTCTCTCTTCCACCTGCCGTGTATCCAGAAATGGGCGAGAGACTCTGCCTTCCTCGTGTCCTCCATCACTGATGAAGACTTCGGTCAGAAGCAGCACCCGTGGCCTTGGTGAGGAGGAAGAAACCTTCATACCTTCATCTCTAATCATATAAATATTATAAATAAAGTTTTTATAAAAAGAAGAATAGAATTTAATATGTTGTGATTTTCTGTCTTCAGTCCAAAGTGTCGAGCTGAGTATCCTCCCAGCGCTACGCCCAACAGGTGAGCATCATCTCATAGCAGCACCTTACTACACCTGCTGGACCAGGAGTAACTCTGTGTGTGTGTGTGTGTCTCTGTCTGTGTGTGTGTGTCTCTGTCTGTATGTGTGTATGTGTCTCTGTGTGTGTATGTGTCTGTGTGTGTGTGTCTGTGTGTGTGTGTGTGTGTGTGTCTGTGTCTGTCTCTGTGTGTGTGTGTGTGCGTGCTGCGTTCAGGTACACGTGTTACTGTGGGAAGCTGCAGGATCCTCCAGCTGATCCCTGGTTGGTTCCTCACTCGTGCGGCTCCGTCTGTCAGAGGGAGATCAAACCCAGCTGTGGACACACCTGTCTGCTGCTCTGTCACCCTGGTAACCAACACACACGCACACACACGCACACACACACACACACACACACACACACACACACACACACACACACACACACACACAGCAGGAGGAATGAAGCCTACTGATGCCAAATGAAGATGAGTCACAGAGCGTTTTAAATAAACCAGTTTATTATTTATTCATAAACTTTCTTCACATTCATTTGATTCATTAAAGTTCAACTGGAAACAATTACGTTATATTTTTAATCTTTAGTTAAAAACTAAAAACTTTAAACGTGATACAAAATACCGTTAATCACAGTTATAGAAAATGAGTCATGTGACTGTAGATTATTGATTATAGATGAATACTGATCATTATTATTCTCAGGTCCCTGTCCTCCGTGTCCGAAGATGGTTTCAGTTTCCTGTTTGTGCGGCAAAGCGAAGCCCCTCCCCCGTCGCTGTAGCAACAAGGTACGCTGCCTGGAGACGGTCCAATCACAGCAGAGCAGCAGAGATGACGGACGGTTTGAATGAACCAATCAGAGCGCTGCTTTGTTAACTGTGTTTCTCTCTGTAGACGTGGAGCTGCCAGAAAACCTGCGGCAAGTTATTACCCTGCAGACACCACACCTGCTCACTGCCCTGCCACACAGGTACACACACACACACACACACACACACACACACCTGCTCACTGCCCTGCCACACAGGTACACACACACACACACACACACACACACCTGCTCACTGCCCTGCCACACAGGTACACACACACACACACACACACACACACCTGCTCACTGCCCTGCCACACAGGTACACACACACACACACACACACACACACCTGCTCACTGCCCTGCCACACAGGTACACACACACACACACACACACACACACCTGCTCACTGCCCTGTCACACAGGTAACACACACACACACACACACACACACACACACCTGCTCACTGCCCTGCCACACAGGTACACACACACACACACACACACACACACCTGCTCACTGCCCTGTCACACAGGTACACACACACACACACACACACACACACCTGCTCACTGCCCTGTCACACAGGTACACACACACACACACACACACACACACACACCTGCTCACTGCCCTGCCACACAGGTACACACACACACACACACACACACACACACACACACACCTGCTCACTGCCCTGCCACACAGGTACACACACACACACACACACACACACACACACCTGCTCACTGCCCTGTCACACAGGTACACACACACACACACACACACACCTGCTCACTGCCCTGCCACACAGGTACACACACACACACACACACACACACACACCTGTTCACTGCCCTGCCACGCAGGTACACACACACACACACACACACACACACACACACACACACACACACACACACACACACACACACACACACACCACGACCCTGTTTCATGAAACAGGTTTAACTAACTCTGAGTATTGCCGGCAACGTGGACCAAGCTCAGACACGGTTGAATGCTCCAAGTGCAGGGTGTAGAGCTGGTCCACTGTTCCACGGCCTGGACGAAAACCACACTGCTCCTCCTGAATCCGAGGTTCGACTATCTGACGGACCCTCCTCTCCAGGCACTGCCCCCGATGTCCACACGATGCTGCAGAGTCATGTCAACCATGACAGCCCCACAACATCCAGGGCCTTGAGGAACTCGGGCCGGATCTCATCCCTGCTTCCTTACCGGAAGGCGTGTCGGTGGGATTGAGGAGGTCTTCGAAGTATTCCCTCCACCGATCCACAACGTCCCGAGTCGAGGTCAGCAGCGCACCGTC
>NC_070599.1:27733693-27736193 GCF_027409825.1 Scomber japonicus | reverse complement strand
TTCATCATCATAATCATCATCCAATCAGAGAGCAGCTGTATCTCTGACAGATTAAAGGATGTAATGATTCCTTCTGTTCAAGCTTCAGCCGTCACAAAGAGTCAAATCTGTTCAGGCTCACACACACCTTCATCATCACCATCATCATCATCATCATCATCATCATCATCACACACACACACCATCATCACCTTCATCATCATTATCATCACACACACACACACACACCATCATCACCATCATCACCATCACACACACACACACCTTCATCATCATCATCACCACCAGGCTCACAGGACACTAAGTCTATGATATAGTGAAGAGGCTCCGAACTAAAACTGCAGCCTTCCTGGTTTCCTGTGAGCCTGAACCAGTAAGTCTATGATATAGTTCCAACTAGGGCTGCTCGATTTTGGAAAAAATGATAATCACGATTTTTTTGGTCAAGATTGAAATCACGATTCTTCAAACGATTCTTTTTGAATTTGAAAATAAAATGCATTTATTTGGCATTTCGGCAAAAAACTTTCTATCACAGAGTTTTCAAAATGATTAAACTACACAAAATGTTCAAATAAAAAATAGAAAATGTTCTTCAAATAGAAAATAATGTACAAATAAATATGCATCCAGCTGTTCAATGAATAAAATAAATATAGTAGAAAATCAAATAAGACAACTTAAATAAACTTAGATTAACTCTCTCGTGTTTAGTGCACTCACACATTTTTAATCTAACATCTTTTGTAAACGACACTCAACAAATTGTATTCTGTAAACTGATCCAGTAATGGATTAAGGCTGGAAGGACTGGCCCATCATACTAAGCACTCACTGAAACTAACTTGTCTGGAACTTCAGAATCATTTTAGGTGAATATGGCACATACTTAAAGGTTTTTTGCCAGAAACACCAGCCTGTTAACATGATCAGGCTTCAGAGATGAGCGCAAGCAGGAAACAATATTTCCACTAGTGCTAAAGACTCGCTCCGACTCGCTTGTAGCACATTTTGCACATTTTGTGGGCCTGTGCCTCGTCGGATTCTTTGAATCCGAAGTGCTGCCATACAAGAGAACTTGTTTTACCCTTTTTGTCGAGCAAACGGGGCTGTCCTCCCTCTGCCACCTCGCTCGTGCTGTTATCTGGTTATTAAGATGCTGCTGCTGCAGGTCACCACACACACACACAGTTCACGGGGCCGCGTTGAATGCTCTGGGGTAGCGGCTGAATTGCGCATGCGCGTCTCTTTCAGAAAACCCCAGACAACGGAAAATGCCAAATGAATCGTTCCAACTCGATTTTATTAATTTGGAGATCGTTTGACACAAGAATCGAAATCGTGATCAAAATTCAATTAATTGCACAGCCCTAGTTCCAACATTAAAATATTAAAACATTTTGATTTCAAAGGGTTAAAAACAGCAACACTTTTATTTTGAAGTTAAATTACATATGATTAGTTACTCCCCACCGCTGAGTAACCATGACAACCACATCTGGATCTAATCTTCTAACGGAGAGTCAGATGAAGATGATTGTTAAACGTGTCACTTCCTGTCGGCTCCATGGAGACATCAAATATTCAGATTTCACCGTTTAACATTTTAGTTTAGTTTAACATTAAAGCTGCAGCGTGACGTGTGTGTGTGTGTGTGTGTGTGTGTGTGTTTCAGTGTGTGTCTTTCAGTGTGTGTGTGTCTCTGTCTGTGTGTGTGTGTGTGTGTGTGTGTGTCTCTGTGTGTGTTTCTGTGTGTGTCTCTGTCTGTGTGTGTGTGTGTAAATGTCAGTGTGTGTGTGTGTGTGTCTTTCAGTGTGTGTCTTTCTATGTGTGTGTGTTTCAGTGTGTGTGTGTGCGTGTCTCTCTGTGTGTGTGTCTGCGTGTGTGTCTTTCAGTGTGTGTGTGTCTCTGTCTCTGTGTGTGTGTGTGTGTGTGTGTGTGTGTGTGTGTAAATGTCAGCGTGGAGCCGTGTGTGTGATCTGATAGTAAAAGGTTGGCGTTAGCGGCTCTGATGTGACTGTTATCAGCGGAGCTCGTCGCTTCCTTTCAGTCTCTTAATGTCACGACGTAGAACAATTAACAACGTTTACAGGAAGTCATCCCAAAGTTCATCACGTCTGCTTTCATCTCTTCTTCTTCTCTCACTTTTCATTTAAAGTTTAAATAAAGTTTTAAAAGCTTGAAGTTCAGAGTTTGGTGTCTGAACTCCGTTTCCCATGATGCCTCTGTGTCTTTCAGTGTTGCCCCGGTAACTGCCCGCCCTGCGACCAGAGCTGCGGACGGACCCTCGGCTGTCGCAACCACAAGTGTCCGAGCGTCTGTCACCAAGGTAACACACACACACACACTGACACACACACACACTGAAACACACACACACTGAAACACACACACACTGAAACACACACACACACACACACACACACTGACACAAACACACAGACACACAGACACACACACACACACACACACACACGGAATGATTGGAATGTTAGGGAGT
>NC_070599.1:27703693-27718693 GCF_027409825.1 Scomber japonicus | reverse complement strand
TGTTAACGCAGCGTTGCTATGACGACCCCGCTCACACTGAGGAGGAACTATAGTAATGGAAAAGCTTCCTGGAAAAGGTTCCAGGTACCAAGTCGAGCTGAGTCGAGTAGAGCTAGAACTGTAGAGAGGAAAAGCTGCACTGGATACACTCTGACCTGTGTGTGTGTGTGTGTGTGTGTGTGTGTGTGTGTGTGTGTGTGTTTGTGTGTGTGTGTGTTCAGGTGAAGGAGGCGGAGCAGAAAGCAGCTCAGGAGGAGGAGCAGAAGAGGCTTCAGGTGAGTGTGATTTCATTTCCAGATTATTTTAAAGTTTAAATTTAAACGAGTCTTTAACCGTTAATAATGTTTCTGCAGGAGGAGCTCGAGGCGTTCGAGAAGCGTCAGCAGCGAGGAGGACGGAGGAGTAAGAAGCGAGGGAGGAAGGAGGAGGTGGATGACGAGCAGGGGAGGAGGGGGAGGTGGTGGAGGAGGTGCGCCGCCTTCGTGCTCGTCCCGCTGGGAGGAGCGCTGCTGTCTGCCGCCGCGTACTACGTCCTGAGCCCGCAGTGACATCACGACGCTATGACATCATGACGCTATGACATCATGACGCTATGACATCATGACTCTATGACATCATGACGCTATGACATCATGACTCTATGAACAACCAGCTGCTGACTCATCGTCTTAATGAACCTCGTCTCTTTATTTTACGCATTTATCTTCAGAGTGAAACGTTTCAGACGGATGTTTAAGAAACGTTTGTTCCACATCGGTAACGGAAAGATCTTCAGTTTACCGTCACAGAGACAAAACACAGGAAATATTCACGTTAAGAAACTGAATCAGAGAATTTTTACTTTTTTGTCCTTAAAAAATGACTCAAAGCGATAAATTGATTTTTAATTAATTTAATATTTTGTCAACGAAACGGTTGAAAAGAAATCTGATCCAGGAAGTCGAGTTTGAGTCAGAAAAGTTTAATTGACACCAAAACACTTAAATCTGTTTTATTTTCTTCTTTTTTTTACAAAATACTTGAAACTTTTCGTGTTTTTGAGCTTTTTTTTCTTGTTTCTCTGCGTCTGTGAAACGAAGCCTGAAGAAAAGAGCAGTTTTCTTTTTTTATTAATAATTATGAGACTCAGATTTCACTTCATTATGATTTTAGCTTGAATTAAATTTCAGTTTCTGTTCAGACGGGAAGAAATTCACGTAAAACGGGATATTTCGGATTAATGTGCTTCAGTTTAAACGGTGTTAACGTTAGCCAAAGTGTAGCCCCGCCCACCGCTGACTGAGCACTGTCCCTTTAAATAAAAAGACTTCCTGTAGCGACGAACACTGAGACGACAGCTAGGTCTGACTTCCTGTTTTCTGACGCTGTTAAAACACGAAAAACCTGCTCATTCATTTCACCTTCAGTATTCTTCACGTTTTATGTTTGATGAAAACCTGTAAAGAAAAAGTTCAAGAGTTGACGTTCAGATTGATGATGTTAGTTTTGATGCTAAGCTAAGCTAACCAGCTAGCGTTATTAATCTGAACGTCCAACTCTCTCTGTAAGACAAGCAATTTCATTTTAATTTTTTTTCCTTCAGTAAATTAAATAAAGAATTGTTTGAATTATTGATGAATGTTGAAGTTTTTATCGGTTTGTTGGATGTAAATTAGCTGTGATGTGTTTACAGCTGTGAGCAGACAGGGGGCGCTAAACCTCGGGCAAAAACGCAACGTAAGGTTGATTTATACTTCTGTGTCGGAACGACGGCGTACCTACGCAGAGCTCTCTGCGTCGACGCAGACCCGTACACCGTAGCCGGACGTGCACCTCCAAAAAATCGTAACTACGCGTGTTTTCTGTTATTAGCACATAGCGCAATGCTACATGCTACTGTGACCAGAAGATAAAAAAGGATACAGATAGAGACTCCTCTGAAACCACACACACACGCACCCCCCCCCCCCCCCCCCAGCAACACGTTCCCTCGACGCAGAACTTGCTCCGACACAGAAGTATAAATCAGCCTTTACCTGTTGACGGAGAAACTAGCGACTCATAAAACCATGAAAGTAATTTACTGGTTTCCACACGGTCCTCACAAGTGACCAAAACCAGAACGTGTGTGTCCTGTAGAAACCTGCTCACTGACAATGTGGGGACCGGTCCCCGTAATCCAGTCATGACTTAAAAATAAAAGTTTGACACCAAAAAAAAAAGAGAACCATGATTTTCTGCAGCTTCATCTCACTAACGAAGACGGTGAGATGAAGCTGAGAGCTCCAGAAAAACACAGAAACTCTAAATCCAGTTAACGTGATAATCGTACGTCTTAACTTATTCGGCAACACTTTACGATACGTCTTTGTGTTGTAATTTACTTAACTCATTAACCCTTTATAGGACACTCATTGAAAGGAAGGGAGGAAGGAAAGAAGGAAGGAAGGAAGGACGGACGGAGGAAAGAAGGAAGGGAGGAAGGAAGGAAGGAAGGACGGAGGAAAGAAGGAAGGAAGGTAGGGGGGAGGAAAGAAAGAGAGAAGGAGGGAGGGAGGAAGGGAAGAAAGAAGGAAGGAAGGTAGGGGGGAGGAAAGAAAGAGAGAAGGAGGGAGGGAGGAAGGGAAGAAAGAAGGAAGGAAGGAAGAAGAAAGGGGGATGGAGGAAGGAAAGAAGGAAGGGAGGGAGGAAGAACAGATGGAAGTAAGGAAAGGAAGGAAGGATAGAGGAAAGACAGATGGAAGGAAGGAAAGGAAGGAAGGACGGAGGAAATAAGGAATGAGGGAGGGAGAAAGGAAAAGAGGAAGGGAAGAAAGAAGGCAGGGAGGAAGGGAAGGAAGGAAGGAAGGATATTTACACTAAAGGGTTAATAAGCTGTTATTATAACTCAGGAGTAACAGAACAGTAACAGTGAGCAGCTGCTTGCCAAATAGTGATCCTGTATTTATCGGCTTGTTGAGTTTTTTCATGTTTGTGAGTATTTATTTATTTATGAGTTACAAACTAAATGAGACTGATCCATTTTACACTTTATAAGGTTCCAGTTATAAATATCTATAACTCATAAACATCTGACAGCCTGTTTAACCCAGATGGATACGAACGCAGGAGTGTAGCCGAACTTCATCCTGCCAAATAGTGACCCTAAACGGATGTGTAGGACATTAGGTTATAACTCATTTATAACTGTTAATGCTTTACGAAGTGTTTTACAATCTAATAACTCACTCACAACCACAACCATTTATAAATCCTTAATAAAGAGTCTTATTGTAACATGATGTCATATTTTACTGCTGACGACCAAAGATTTCTTCTCAATGTGCTTTTATTTCAGAGTCTCTTTAAAGTCGAGGTTCTCAAACTTTTTCTCTTTTCCAGACGCAAAACTGACAAATCATCTGATAACACGTTTGCTTTTATTACAGGAAGTGAACGAAACTGACGATCAGCGTGGTCACATTCTGTAATCGTGTTACATAAAGTTAAAATTTATAGCCAAAATAAAAAACGCCCCCCCCCCCAAAGACCCCAAAGACCCCCCAGACCCCACGATGAGAGCTCCAAATGTTTATACGTCTCATGAAATGGGTCGTTTAGTAACTTTAGAAAAGTTATGCACAAAGTTTTTATACATATCAGGGTCCATGTGGTTCAGTTTAAATTTAAAGGGTTAAAACATGAAAATAAACTTTATGAATAACTTCACACATTCTTTTTTTGTGGACCCAGCATCAAATTTCTGCTTTTAATCCATTTAGAGAGAATAACTTTTTATACTGAAGGACTGAGAGAGAGCTCAGAGGAAGAATAATGTTTTAAGACATCAAACAGCTGTTTTAAAGTTGGGTCAGAGCACGAGGCTCATGTCCCAGCATGCACTTGGCCCTCGGTTGTGTGTTTAATCCCACGTTAAAACTCGGTCACGTGCAGACGACCTGTGCGCGTGTATGTGTTGGTTACCATGGAGAGAGAGGGAAGGAGTGAGAGTGAGAGTGAGAGAGGGAGAGAGGTGGAGTCACGAGGGGCGGAGCGAGCGTGTCTCGGTCTCGGTAGTGGTAGCCGAGCGGCTCGCGGGCAGCAGACAGAGGGATGGTCTCGCTCTCAGCGGCGGGCGGCTGCAGGTCATGTTGTCCGCGCGGCGGGAGACCTGCCCGCGTGTCACCTTCAGCGGAGCGGGAACCGTGACGGTGAGTGTCCGTGGGTGTGTGTGTGTGTGTGCTCGTGCTGTCCCGGTCTGTCCTTCACGTGAGCGCCGCGTTCTCCTTGTGTCTGTCCTCTGTCCGCGCGCCGTGTCTGAGTGTCAGGTGGAATAATGAATTCATTAAACATCAAGTTAATGAGTGAAGATGTTGAAGATGAAACTCAACATCATTTTCTTTTAGTCAGTTTATTGTTTTAGAATAAAATAAAATGTCATAAAAGGTAAAAATCTGTAATAATTTAGTGACTCATTAACATAAAGTCTAAACGTGTTAATTACTGTCGCACGTGAGAATCTGAACCTTCAGCTGGAAACATTCATGGTTTGATGTTTCTGATGATTTGCAGCTTTTGTCTGGAGTCAGTTTGAGCTCTAAGAACTGAAGATGAGCATTTATCTTTATTTTAAGAAGCTTTATAAACGAGGTGATCACTGGATTAGAAACTAAAACTGAAAAATAATTTACAGATATTGAATTAATGATCGTTTAGATTCATTAAAACATTTTCTTCCTCTAGAGAAATCAATTTAAATCTTAATTTTTCTGCTCTGTGAAGATTAAAGAGAAACTTTTTGTCACTAAATATAAAATTAATTTAAAGAAAAAGTCGGATTAGCAGTTTTATTAAAGAACTTTAATTTCTTTAGATTTAATAAAACATGAACTGACACTGATGGCTGTTCATCTGGATTATGAAACAGTTAAACTATATATTATATATTATATGGATATTTCCTGCTAACTGGGTTTCCGGTTATTTTCCTGCAGTGTTTCCTGTTTTTGATGTAAATTCATTAAATAGAAAATAATTATATATATGGTGATTAAACCAGACAATGAATGTTTTATTATAAAGTTACAGTGATTATAATGATAAGAGAAGAAGAAGAAAGAGTAAAGTATCGATATTAATAATAATGTTAGAAATAATAAGAACGATTGTATTAAATATATAACATAAAGTTTAATCAGACCTCGGAGCAGCTGATTGATTTGATGGGGAAGTAATTAATTGGCAGCAGTTTTTATAGATGATTAATCAGTTATTTTTTCTTTAATTAAAAAAAAAATCCAAAATATAATGAATGTCCTTTTTTTGTCCTGTACGATGGTGAGATGAACATATTTGGGTTTTAAACTGAATGATTAAATGATTAGTTGAGAGGAGATTTGTAGGTTTAATGAATAATAAAAGTTTATTATCATTATTTAAATGTAACAGTAACCGTTGCTGTCTGAGTGATGAAGACGTAAAAATATCTGAAGTTGAAGATTTTCAAGTTAAAATAGAAGAAAATATCTGTGTTGGTGTGTTTTTGTCTCTATTTAACGTCCGTATAAAAATAAAATGCCTTCATGTGAATTTTCAATAAATAATAAAATCCAGACGACGATTTGACACCAAACAAGCAAAGAAGTAAAATCACAGAAATAAAAGGAAGCAGCAGCGTCGACATGAAAGGATAAAAACCATCAGCAACTTCTGTTGTCTTGTCTCTGAGTCATTGTGTGGAGACGAGGTTGTGACAATCAATCAATCAATCAGTCAGTCAGTCAGTAACTCAGTCAGTCAGTCAGTCAGCCAGCCAGCCAGTCAGCCAGCCAGTCAGCCAGTCAGTAACTCAGTCAGCCAGCCAGTCAGCCAATCAGTAACTCAGTCAGTAACTCAGTCAGCCAGCCAGTCAGCCAATCAGCCAGTCAGCCAGCCAGTAACTCAGTCAGCCAGCCAGTCAGTCAGTCAATCAGTCAGTCAGTCAGTAACTCAGTCAGTAACTCAGTCAGCCAGCCAGCCAGTCAGTCAGTCAGCCAGCCAGTAACTCAGTCAGTAACTCAGTCAGCCAGCCAGCCAATCAGCCAGTCAGCCAGCCAGTAACTCAGTCAGCCAGCCAGTCAGTCAGTCAATCAGTCAGTCAGTCAGTAACTCAGTCAGTAACTCAGTCAGCCAGCCAGCCAGTCAGTCAGTCAGTAACTCACTCAGTCAGTCAGCCAGCCAGCCAGTCAGTCAGTAACTCAGTCAGTAACTCAGTCAGCCAGCCAGTAACTCAGTCAGCCAGCCAGTCAGTCAGTCAGCCAGCCAGTCAGTCAGCCAGCCAGCCAGCCAGTAACTCAGTCAGCCAGCCAGTCAGTCAGTCAGCCAGCCAGTCAGTCAGTCAGCCAGCCAGCCAGTCAGCCAGCCAGCCAGCCAGTAACTCAGTAACTCAGTCAGCCAGTCAGTCAGCCAGCCAGCCAGTAACTCAGTCAGTCAGTCACTCAGCCAGTCAGTCAGCCAGCCAGCCAGTAACTCAGTCAGTCAGTCACTCAGCCAGTCAGCCAGCCAGTCAGCCAGTCAACCAGTCAGTAACTCAGTCAGTCAGTTACACAGTCAGTAACTCAGTCAGCCAGCCAGCCAGTCAGTCAGTCAGTCAGCCAGCCAGTCAGTAACTCAGTCAGCCAGCCAGCCAGTCAGTCAGTCAGTAACTCAGTCAGCCAGCCAGCCAGTCAGTCAGTCAGTCAGCCAGTCAGTCAGTCAGTCACACAGTCAGTCAGTCAGTCAGCCAGCCAGCCAGTCAGTCAGTCAGTAAGTCAGCCAGTCAGTCAGTCACACAGTCAGTCAGTCAGTCAGCCAGCCAGCCAGTCAGTCAGTCAGTCAGTCAGTCAGCCAGTCAGTCAGTCAGCCAGTCAGTCAGTCAGTCAGCCAGTCAGTCAGTCAGCCAGCCAGCCAGCCAGTCAGCCAGCCAGTCAGTCAGTCAGTCAGTCAGCCAGCCAGCCAGCCAGCCAGCCAGTCAGTCAGTCAGTCAGCCAGTCAGCCAGCCAGCCAGCCAGTCAGTCAGTCAGTCAGTCAGTCAGTCAGTCAGTCAGCCAGAGGAGTGAACGGAGGCTGAAACAGACAAACAGGAACAGAGAGAGAGAGAGGGAGCGAGCCGGCTGCCGTTCGGTGTCGAGTGTCGGCTCGTCGTCATAACGCTTCAAAAATAACTCGGACGTGTTCAACGGAAACTGTGAGAGGACAGAAACACCCGGGTCACCCTCCTCCGCCCGGTAAAAATAACCCGGGGGCGGGGGGGCAGGGGAAGGGGAGGGGGGGGGCTGAAACTGGGCCGAGAGGATCCCAAACGCTCCTTCAGTCAACACCGCGGCTCCTGTTGGTCGTCCACACTCGTCTGAAAGCTGCTTCCTGGCGCTCCGATTGGCTGAAACCGACCACAGCTGGTCTGTGAAGGTCCAGGTGAGGCGGATTTTAACGGGTCTCTGTGTGTCCTCCAGACTCCGGGTCGAGGACCTGAGATGGGGATGGGCGGGGAGGCGTGTCCTCACAAGCTGGCATCGACCAATCACCTTCGTCTGCTCCTGTACATCCTGATCCCCACCGTGAGTCTGCTGGCCGGCCTGCTGCTGCTCGTCCTGGCGCTCACAGGTACACACACCACACACCACACACACATTCCTGCTTCTGTCCCGTCTGAGGACCGGGTCTAAACCTCACCGTCAGTGTTACCTTGGTTACATTATGGGGACCGGTCCCCGCATTGTCAGTACAGAGCAGGTTTCAACACACGCTCTAGTTTCTGTCACTTCTGACGACGGTGTGGTGACTCAACCTCTTAACCTTTAAACCAGGTCTAAACCCAAATGTTAGCAGTTACCATGGTTACCCTGTGAGGACCGGTCCGCATGTTGGTGAGTATAGGTTTCTACAAGATTTCTGAGGACAGCGTAGAGACTAAACACGTTAACCTTTAAACAAGTCTAAACCCCGAAACAGTGGTTACCTTGGTTACCATATGGGGACCGGGTCCCCACATTGAAACCCTCAGTGTGTGAACAGCTTTCAGTAGGAGAACACACACACTCTAGTGTTTGTCACTAAGAGGACAGTGTGGTGACTTTACAACCTAACGTTGAGACAAAGCGGACACCCTGCAGGGACCGGTCCCCACATTGTCAGTGTGTGAAGAGGAGATTTCCATTATCGGGACAATCGTGAATATCCTCATGAGTGACTCAGAAAAAGCTAGCCTACTAACATGCAGTCAAGGGTTAGATCGTAAAGGGAACACTGGGATGCGTCCTGTTCTGTTTTTCACTTAAATGGATGTTCACCAAAAAAGATTTGTGTCCGAATATGCGATAAAAATACTTCTTTGATTCCAGTGTGTTCAGCTCCATTTTAAACACGTACTGATGATTATCGGGACAGTGTTGATCATCGCAGTTATTTTTTGGAGGATAATTGTGACGTGAATGTTCGTCTCCTTGTTCCCAGAGAGGCTGTTTTTGGTTGTTTTCTGGAGCTTCACATCGGTACGTCTACGCCTTTCTCAGACGTGGAGTTTTTGACGTTACTGGTTTAATCTGGTGTCACGTTGAGTTCAGACCGGCGTCGTGTTGAAGGGTTTTTGTGACTCAGGTCGTCGTTCCGACATGACCCGAACATTTATGTAACGAGGTTCAGGTCTGAGTGTTGACTCCTCATCGTGTGGGCGGAGAAATCAAAAGCACAGAGGAAGATTTGAGGTCAGCTTAGCTCTGAGAGAGGAGGAGGAGGAGGAGGAAGAGGAGGAGGAGGAGGAGGGAGGCTGATAAACAGAGTGAAGGAGGAGGAGGAGGAGGAAGAGGAGAAGAAGGGAGGCTGATAAACAGAGTGAAGGAGGACAGCATGTAGGAGGAGAGATGACACAGTCAGATTCTCTAATTAATTCAAAGGCGGCTTGATTACATCATACGTGTGTGTATTGTGTGTGTGTGTGTGTGTGTGTTTATTGTGTGTGTGTGTGTGTGTGTGTGTGTCATGCTTCCTACTGTCACCATGACGACGGGGAGTCCCTTTAACGCCTTGAACGTTTAAGAATTTCAAATATTTACACAGGTTGTAAAACTGAGTTGCTCCTTCACCTCCTCCTTTTGTCCTCCTTTCATCCTCTTCTTCACTCGTTTATCCTCTTCTTCACTCGTTTATCCTCTTCTCTCCTTTTCAGTCTCTTTTCTCTTCATCGGCTTTCATTTTCTCCCCCTCACTTTATTTTTTGAACTTTTTTACTTTCTTTTTCTCCTCTTCATCTCTCCTTACATTCTTCTCTTCTGCTCCTCTTTCACACTTTATCTTTTCTTCTTCCTCTCTTCCTTTTCAATCACTTCACCTTACTTCTCCTGCCTCCTTTTCCACTCTTTCCTTCCTCTCTTTTTCTCTCCTCTTTTCATTTTCTCACGTTCTCTGTTCTGACCTCAGTTCCCTTCGTCTTTTTTTTCTTCTTTTCTGAACGATCAGGAACATCTGGAAGAATAAAAACCATTAAATTTACAAACTGATGAAATGAAGCATGTCATTTTCTTTCTCATGTGTTTTTTCCTTCCTTCTTTCTTTCTTTCTTTCTGTTTGTGGCGGTCGCAGCTCCTCTTTGTTCCTCCTCTTCTTTTCTTTTCTTCTCGGGTCTGCAGCTGTTTTCTGTTTCGACTCATTACACACGAACCATAAAGCCACTAAAATGTTTGGTGTCTTTTCTCACCATTAAACACCTAATGGTCTTTAAAGTCTGTCAGACCTCTTTGTGTCTCTTCTTCTCTCTCCTCCCTCCTCCTTCCATCCTCCCTCCTCCTTCCATCCCTCCCTCCGTTCACAAAGTTTCTCATGTCGGAGCTGCAGGATTTTAGCTGCATTTAAAATCTAAGAACTTTATTCGTCCAGAAGCTGTGAACAGAAGTCAGTTATTAACCCTTGTGTCGTCCTTCCGGGTCAAATTGACCCCATCTCTTTTGACTGTTCCTTCTTTCTTTAATTTTTCCTTCCTTCCTCCCCTCCTCCCCTCTTTCTTTGCTCCCTCCTCCTTCCATCCTTCCTCCTTTCCTTCCTTCCCTCCCTCCTTCCTTCCCTCCCTCCTTCCTTCTCTCCTAAATTCCTTCCTCTTTCCTTCCTTACTCCTTTCCTTCCATCCCTCCCTCCTTCCTTACTCCTTGCTTCCTCCCCTTTCTTTGCTCCCTCCTCCTTCCATCCTTCCTCCTTTCCTTCCTTCTCTCCTAAATTCCTTCCTCTTTCCTTCCATCCCTCCCTCCTTCCTTACTCCTTGCTTCCTTCCTTCCTCCCCTCTTTCTTTGCTCCCTCCTCCTTCCATCCGTCCCTCCCTCCTTCCTCCTTTCATTCCTCCCTTCCTTCTCTCCTAAATTCCTTCCTCTTTCCTTCCTTCCCTCCCTCGTTCCTTACTCCTTCCTTCCTTCCTCCTTTCATTCCTCCCTCCTGTCCTTCCTTCTGTCCGTCCTTGACCTGAGGACAACAGGAGGGTTAACAGAAGATGTATCTGCTTTGATAATCCATTCACTATTTAATCATGTTTTAAACGGGAGTAACAAATATCTGCAGCTTTATTTCCTCAGATGTGAAAATATTTAAAGCTTTTGGAATATCTGCCAGTTGAAGCTCAAACTCGCTCAGTAGCCACGTAGCCCACATTTAACCCACATGGGGCCCACATGGATGCTGGCTGGGGGGGGGGGGGGGGGGGGGGACTCGCTCTGTTCAATAAACCCTCAGAGAGCAGACGATCACTGTGACTGTTCATTGCTTTCTGTCTCCGCCTCGTTTGGTTTCATTTCTTCTGTAAAGCAGTTTGAAACTTTGTTAAGAGCCCTAACCCTAACCCTGCTGTTTAAATAAAGTTTATTATATTATTATTACAAGATGAACAAATTAAACTCAACTTACACATGTCTCCAGAATCAGGATCTCTCATGAATCAGGATCTCTCATGAATCCGGATCAGGATCTCTCATGAATCAGGATCTCTCATGAATCAGGATCTTTCATGAATCAGGATCTCTCATGAATCAGGATCTTTCATGAATCAGGATCTCTCATGAATCAGGATCTCTCATGAATCAGGATCTTTCATGAATCAGGATCTCTCATGAATCAGGATCTTTCATGAATCAGGATCTTTCATGAATCGGGATCTCTCATGAATCAGGATCTTTCATGAATCAGGAATCAGGATCTCTCATGAATCGGGATCTCTCATGAATCGGGATCTCTCATGAATCAGGATCTCTCATGAATCAGGATCTCTCATGAATCAGGATCTCATGAATCAGGATCTCTCATGAATCAGGATCTCTCATGAATCAGGATCTCTCATGAATCAGGATCTCTCATGAATCAGGATCTCTCATGAATCAGGATCTCTCATGAATCAGGATCTCTCATGAATCTTTCATGAATCAGGATCTCTCATGAATCAGGATCTTTCATGTCAGTGTCAGTGAGAAAGCTGAACAACAGAATAAACAGAATAAGTTACCACAGAAGTAAAAACTGAAAACACGTGATAATAAATGATTGCTAGTAACAGAGGAACACGTGTGAACCACAGACTGTAAATAAGAAACAGACGTAACATCCGTGACGTCACCCATTGGTTTGTGGACTGCTGCTCGGAAGCCAATAGTTACGAATCTAGGCAGCTCCATCTTGAAAATTTCAGGTGCATGCTGGGAAAAATAAAAACACGGATTCTACTTATATGGGCATGAGGCGGGGCCATGGGCGGAGCGGGGAGGTTGCTATGGTTACGAGGGCTGGATCTGGAGGACATTGGTCAATCAACCTGTCAATCAGGACGTAGCCACGCCCTAATGCATACCCTGCTTTATCGTCACATATAAAATCAGGGAGGCCAAAATGTCCCAAATGAACATCATACTGCATTGAAGAAGGCTTTAAACTAGCGATTGAGACCATAAACACATTTTGAAAACGTTTACTGAGGTTAGAAATCAAGTGAGAAGTTGGTGAATTCTCCATTGACTTGTATAGAGACGGTCGCCCCCTGGTGGCCTTTTGATAGAAGGCAGCTCTAAGTTACTTCTCCATTGACTTGTATAGAGACGGTCGCCCCCTGGTGGCCTTTTGATAGAATGCAGCTCTAAGTTACTTCTCCATTGACTTGTATAGAGACGGTCGCCCCCTGGTGGCCTTTTGATAGAATGCAGCTCTAAGTTACTTCCGCATTGGCGCCAGAAAAAGCTGCAGAGGAAATGTGTTAATATGTGATAATTATACCTCTTAAATGATTTTACGGTAGTTTCAGTTTGATGAGCTTCAGGTTGTGATGTGACACTAACGCTCTGAAGCTCAGTGAACAGACTCCTGCTCCGTCTGCTCTATAAATAAACCAGCCTGTTACGTAAAGTCATATTTAATATTGAAACATATACACGGAGCCTCTCGTGTTAAAACATTTAAAAGTGCAAGAACAAGATCACTGTGGGAGGCAGACGCACGTTTATCCTGACGCTAGTATCACTCGTTTCATTTTAAGGGTCACTGAGGTTGTTAGGGTCTCCATGAGGGTTAGTTTAAATTTAAAGGGTTAAAATGTGAAAATAAACGTATGAATAACTTCACACATTGTTTTTTTGTGGACCCAGCATCAAATTTCTGCTTTTAATCCATTTAGAGAGAATATATTAGAGGATTATACCTTCCTTCCTTCCTTCCTTCCTTCCTTCCTTCCTACCTAACACCATATCAACTAGTTTGGCATGATCTTACATCCTTCCTTCCTTCCTTCCTTCCTACCTTCCTAACACCATATCAACTAGTTTGGCATGATCTTACATTATAACTTTTATATTAAATAAAGCTAATGGAATACTATTGTTCTAAATATTACATTTCATCTGGTTACCATGGAGACCAGGAAACATTTACATGTTTTGAAGTCATTATTAGTATAAGTCCACTTAAACACACTGTAGCTGATACAATATTTAATATCTATCATTCTACTGTGGTTACACCATTTGACATGTTCAGGAGCATTCAGTCTGACTTTTGGTTAAAAAAAAAAAAGTGAAAAAAAAAAAAAACATTTCAATAAAAGCCTGATTGAACAAACCTGATGCTACTTTTAAAACTATTTTGAACATATTTTTGAATTGCTCATCTTGCCGAGCCTCATTAGCCCCTGACCCATATTCAGTACGTCATTTACTAACGATCATTATTAATTACATATTCAGTTCAGTGTTGAGTTTCTTGCAGCTGATAATTTGTCTCAGTAAAAACACGTCAGCATCACTTTAACATTTAAAGACACAAACAACAAAACAACTTATTACATTACATCTTCTTAGTGTGTGTGTGTGTGTGTGTGTGTGTGCGTGTGCGTGCGTGCGTACGTGTGACACAGATGAAATGTAAATAGATCAGTCTGTCTGGTTCACCATGGTAACTGGATCACCAACACTATTCATAGAGTTTTCCGACATACACCAGCTGTGTGTGTGTGTGTGTGTGTGTGTGTGTGTGTGTGTGTGTGTGTGTGTGTGTGTGTGTGTGTGAGAGTGTGTGAGATACAGCAGTTGTTGCATTAGACATAACTCAGTACATTTGTCCTGTTAACACACACACAGTGGTGGAAGAGCTACTGAGATCTTTAACTTGAGTAAAAGTATAAAAACGCTTTGTGACAAGAGTCCAGAACAATCAGTCACAAAGCTTCCTTAAAGTATTAAAAGTAAAAGTACTAATTGTACCAAACGTCCCCAATCTTTTAGTAATAAACCTCCACATGTAGCTATATGTGGTGTAGAGGTTAGCGCCGACACCTCACAGCTGAAGGCATCAAGTGTAAGAATGAGAGTGTTTTACTACTAGTGTCAGTGTGTGGTACGGTATGGTACCATTAGCATGTTAGCATGTTGGCTAACTCAACGACGTAACAAACGGCTGATCGGTGAGTTTTGGCGCAGTGTTCACGTTGTTAAAGCTAGCCGTGCGTGTTTCTCCGCAGGTATATTCGGCAGCAGTCTCTTGGACTCCAGCCCCCTTCCCTCCCCCGAGCCCATCTCTGACAGCAGTCCTGGTTACCATGGTAACAGCACAAACCCCTCCCCATCGGAGGCAGAGAACGCCACCACTGCCTCTTTCCTGAACCGCCACGATGACGGTGACATCACACGAGGCGGGACGACGGCCGCCGGGACGTCCAGCGTCTCTCCGGCTTCCTCTACTCAGGCCCCGCCCACACAGCCCTTCACAACGCCTCCTGATTGGCTGACCTCTGTGACACTGAGCACCGCCTGGCCGATCAGCACCACTGCAGCGTCTGACCCAGGTAACCGGGGCAACCGTGTGAAGGGAGGCAGCAGGGTGGCTCATGGGAGTGTAGTTGTAGACTAAAATCACCTTTTAGAGGTTTTAGTCTCACACATTCGGGTCAAT
Organism: Scomber japonicus; assembly: GCF_027409825.1. Lineage (NCBI taxonomy): Eukaryota > Metazoa > Chordata > Actinopteri > Scombriformes > Scombridae > Scomber > Scomber japonicus. The sequence continues at coordinate 27,704,317 of NC_070599.1, read as the reverse complement.
GATGTGTTATTGTCAAATTTAAAATGTGAAAATGAAATAGTTATTGTTTAAAGTCGAATGCAACCCAGTGTCAACTGGTGTAACCAGTATTTTTTTCATAAAAATCTGATTATATACAGGAAAATAAATGTGAACTAAAATGTTAAATCAGTATAGTCCACTTTAAGCAATGCAACAGAATGGTGGTTAACACATTTTACTGCCTTTAACTCCCCCCGCCCCAAAGTCCCACAATCCCCTGCTGTCTCCATCTCAGCCCGTTACTGATATGAATCACTGAAATCTCGTCTCCGTTAAAGTGGGGACTATCACTTCCTGACACACCTTCAAAAAAATGTCTTTAAAGGTTCAGACTTGGTTTTACGGTCATGGTTCGAATTGTTTTTGGGCATTTAGCCGTGATGGTGAAGGTTAGGGTGAGGTGCCAAGAAAGGCATTATGGGAACGAGTGTCCTCACGAGGATATAAAGACAAGCGTGTGTGTGTGTGTGTGTGCGTGTGTGTATTACAGACAGAGGCAGTGATGAGCCTCTGAGCTGAATTCAGATCTACTGTCCTCTATTCTCCTCTACTGACCTGATGTGTGTTTCTAATGATAAATCGTTCTTGCAGTTTCTATTTTAA
>NC_070599.1:27683693-27698693 GCF_027409825.1 Scomber japonicus | reverse complement strand
CTCCACAGGGACCAGGGTTTCTCTGGGACCACTTCAGGGTTTCTCTGGGACCACTTCAGGGTTTCTCTGAGACCACTTCAGGGTTTCTCTGGGACCACTTCAGGGTCTGCAGCAGTCAGTAAATCCTCTTTAAAGAGTCCACTTAGAGACAGATCTGGAGGAAGCCTGCTAGAATCCAGACATCTGTGGTCCCTGTGAAACCCCCGAGGAGGTGGAATCAACTGTTCTGTAAAGGGGACGCTGCTCTCTCTTTATTACGCTTCTCTGGTCCTGACTCTGGTCCTGGTCCTCTCTCATCCTCTCTGTGTCCTGATCTGGTCCTCTCTGTGTCCTGACTCTGGTTCTGGTCCTCTCTCATCCTCTCTGTGTCTTGACTCTGGTCCTCTCTCATCCTCTCTGTGTCCTGACTCTGGTCCTGGTCCTGACTCTGGTCCTCTTTGTGTCCTGACTCTGGTCCTCTCTCATCCTCTCTGTGTCCTGGTTCTGGTCCTCTCTCATCCTCTCTGGTCCTGACTCTGGTCCTCTCTCATCCTCTCTGTGTCCTCTGTGTCCTGACTCTGTGTCCTGACTCTGGTCCTCTCTCATCCTCTCTGTGTCCTGGTTCTGGTCCTGACTCTGGTCCTGGTCCTGACTCTGGTCCTCTCTGTGTCCCAGCCCGCTGTGAGCCCATCAGTCTGGAGCTCTGCATGAACCTGCCCTACAACCTGACCAGCTTCCCCAACTACCTGGGCCACCTGTCCCAGAGAGAGAGCTCCGTGTCCTGGGAGTCCTCGCTGTTCCCGGCCCTGGTCCAGACCGGCTGCTACCAGTACCTCATGTTCTACGCCTGCACGCTGCTGGTCCCCAAATGTGACCCGGTCAGCCTGCAGAAGATCCCGCCCTGCAGGTGGGTCTGTTAGTCCGTTAGTCCGCTTGTTAATGAATCAGTCAGTCAGTCAGTTAGTCATTAAGTTATGGGTTAGTTGGTTAGTTGTGTGTGTGTGTGTGTGTGTGTGTGTGTGTGTGTGTGTGTGTGTGTGTGTGTGTGTGTGTGTGTGTGTGTGTGTGTGTGTGTATAAAGTGACTGGTTGCACAGCTTTTTGAGTTTAGAGATCAAGTGTAAAATGTTAAGTTGGCCCAACTTCTACAAACTAAAATATGAAGTTATCTCAACTCATTATGTTGTTGGGTCAAATACTTATTTCTCTCTCGGCTCAAGTTGGCCAAACTTTTCTTCTAGTCAAAATATAAATGAGCTCAACCCTTCAGTTCCTGTTCCTGCTCTTTGTTCTTTGTTCTTCGTTCTTTGTTCTTTGTTTAACACATTAAATACATGAACATCTCATTCTAAAAAACTATTTTTAGTTTATAATTACAAGAGCATCCCTCATTAAACAAAGTTTGTCTTTAAGAAGACGATACAACAACAATCAGCTGACACATGTTAAAGGTAACAGAAACCTACTGCACTGTTCCAGGGTTTGTCTGCTCCTCCAGGAGGCTTACTGTCACCTCTCTGATGCTCTGCTCCACATTAGCCCCCTCTGGTGGAAGAATACAATCAAGATATTATAAATATGAGAAAATGCCAATTTTATTTATTCAAAATTTAATTTACACTATAACATTATAAAGCATGTAATGATAGAGGAAGGGGTCTGAATACTTTATGAAGTGACTGTTCATAGCTAAATACCACTGTATGGACACAAAACATTTTGACACATCACAACATGAAACTCACTGTATAGTAATGATTAAGCTTTCCACTAAGAGAGGTCTGCTGTTGTTGTCTGTTACTGGGACACTTCATGGAACAGAAACATCACTGTTCTTGTATTTTTTCTGCTGTGACACATCAAAATATGTTCTGTGCAATGGGTCCACAGTGTGAAAAAAAAAAAAAAAAGCATTTTCTAAAGTGATCTTCATAGAAAGCCACCCATGGTTTCATGATAGCCACAATTTTTAGAGATTTGCACACAAATGTTATTTAGACAAGTCATTTCGTCACACTTGGGACCTGAATACAAAGGGATGGCCACAATCTGAGGTTTAAAAACAGCCGTTATGTCAGATTTGCTTAACAAACGTCCACAAATCAGCTTACCTGACAGGTCTGCACCACTGGCATTGTCTCTGAAGGTGGAGGCTGAGACCATTTACTGCTACACGGCTCTAATGTGCAGGGATGTCCGTGGTCTGCATGAAAACAAATCATATTCACTTAAAAATAGTTTCACAAAGGTAAAGCCCTATATGGTTGTGATAGTCCACAACATAATGAGGCTTACTGTCAGCTCACACCAGGGATTAATACACATGTATCACTGGATTAACACCCTGAAGTAGTTTAATAAAATAAATAATAGAACATTTATTGTCATTGTACAAAGCACAACGAAATTGAGATGTCGTCTTTAAAGTGCAGAAACAAAAATAAATAAATAATGACCATTACTTAATGCAGTTTAGTGCATTTATGGCTTTAGCATAAAAGCTGTTTTGTTATGTTTGTGTGTACTCTCAATGTCCTGTAGCGTTCGCCTGAGGGCAGCAGCAGTTAACAAATGATGAAAAACTTGACTCACTTGTTCCAAGAAGAGGTCTGGGTCTCTGTCCTTGATCTGGAAGACAAGCATCTTCACGTCTCCTTTCGTCTCAGGGGGAATGTAGTCCAGTACAGGAAGGGCTGATACTGAGGGAAACCACTATCTGAGGGTCTGCAACCACACAAAACAGGCCACAGATGGTTAATAAAAAATACTTTAATTTATTATGCCCTTTTTAAAATACCAAATACATTGTCCTCAAATTATATTTTATTTGCACCATTAAAAACACACCACAAAATATAACTTCTGCCATCATACATTAATGAAAGAATATGAGACACCCCTGTACAAATGCCTAACCTGCTCACTGGGAATCATGACTTTCATCTTAAAACACATTAATTTAACTTTAATAAGTATTTATATTTATAAGTATTTTAAATTAAAGTTGTGACAGATTAATGTTAGAAAGAGTCCGGTACAGACACACCACTGCAGCTCCACACTCGTTTTACTTCATTTTAAGGTTAAAAAAACACAGAAACACAAAAAAAGACGCCTCATATTTATGTTAGTATATTCAGCTCATATGATGTTCACTCAGAGAAAACATCATTACTAAAGCTGGTTGAATTTTACAGTCAAATGAAGAGTTAATATTGATATTAGTCACTCACCACTGTGCTGCTGCTAGTTTATCTAAACTAACGGCCGCTCTGATCTTCAGAGAGCTAACGGGTGTGCGCGCGCGTATGGGGGCCGTCGCTGATTGGTCGACACTCGGGCAGTGACTCGGCTGTTGCTGGGCAGAAATCGAGGCAGTAACGGAGACGCGGCTAAGCTAAACTAGCTACTGTATGTTCAGAGTGGAAAAGACCGCAACAACACCCATATAACACCAAACTCAATTAATACAGACTTAATACAGACACACTATCGTTATAGCTCAATGAAAAATCACGTTTTTCTCGGGAAATATACTTAAATAGTAATTACTTACCGGCAGAGTACCTTGGAGACAGCCGCTCCTGCTTCTCCACTGTTAACGTTTAACCGATGCTGCAGTTTGATTGGCTCAGAGAGGACGCTGCTGCCAGGGGCAACGGTGGCGGGAAAAAAATAAATACTAATAAATATAAAAATTAAATTTAAAAAATAACACTGCGTGTATTAGAGTCCTTATAATACATTCATTAATGTTTAAAAAAAAATCTAATATATATAAAAAATAAATCACTCCACATTAATGTTACAGTTTTTATTCTTTAGTCTGCCTGACAATATGTTTTAAACAATAATCAACTTCAGATTTTGAAAATTTTAAATGCTTAAATAACATTAAATAACTATCTATGTTGTATAAAGACTAAAGACACCATTTATTTGCTCTCTTTGGTCAGTATTTCTCTTTTAGATGTAAAAGCAAGTCAGCATAACTCAGTGTAGTTAAAAATCAAGTTGACATTTTTACAGTTTAGTTATTAGTTAGTTGGTTAGTTGGTTGATTAGTTAGTCATGTATTTAATGTAGGTAATTTAGTCCAGAAGTCAGTCTGTTAAATACTATTGTTTTCTATTAAAATAGCAGTTATAGTTAGGCCATGTATACACGTTGCCAGGTATCTGAAAAAACAGATATTTTCATGCTTTTTTGTCTTTCATCCACACAAAAACTCTGTTTTAGGTCACTAAATTATTTCTGAAAACTTCGGCCAAAGTGGAAATTTGGGAAAACTTTTTGTGTCAGCGTGTGTACAGGATAAAACTGAGTTTCAGACTCTTTCTCTCTCTCTCTCTCTCTCTCTTTCTCTCTCTCTCTCTCTCTCAGGTCATTGTGTCGTAATGCGAAGGAGAAGTGTGAGTCAGTGCTCGGCATTGTTGGATTGCAGTGGCCCGAGGACTCAGACTGTAGTCAGTTTCCAGAGGAGGGAGGAAACACCACCTGCCTGCTGCCAGAGCCCGGCGTGGACGGTAATATGTGTGTGTGTGTGTGTGTGTGTGTGTGTGTGTGTGTGTGTGTGTGCGTTACAATCTATGTGAGGACCACTTCTACAAACCAACTGAGTAAGGACCTCTAACCCTAAAAGGGGTGTTTGAGGGTTAAAACTTGTGTTAATATGTGTGTGTGCTTCAAGCAAGAAAACTTTATTATTTTCAGTAAAATATTGAAATTTCTGTTGTTCATTTTTGGTTTGTTACCGTGACAACAGAGTGCTCCCCCAGCCACTTCAAGTGTCGGTCGGGTCGCTGCGTCCTGGCAAGCAAACGCTGCGACGGACACCTGGACTGTGACGACCACAGCGACGAGGACAATTGTGGTGAGATACTGTGTGTGTGTGTGTGTGTGTGTGTGTGTGTGTGTGTGTGTGTGTGTAGTACAGTAGTGTAACAGTAGATGTACCTGTAACACATTAACACTGCCGCCTCTCGTCTCTCTGCAGGCTGCTCTGAGCGTGCTCTCTGGGAGTGTCCTGGCAGTAAAGTGTGTATTAAAGCCAGTATGATCTGTGATGGATTCCCAGACTGCCCCCTGCTGGTGGACGAGGCCAACTGCAGTGAGACTCACTTCACATTACTGTTATATCTGATTGTTTAGTGGTGTACAGTGTCAAGTTTTATTGTTCAAATATCTTTTTTAATTGTTCCTCAGCGGTGTGCAGAGATAACGAGCTGTCCTGTAACAACCATCAGTGTGTTCATCGGACTCTGTGGTGTGACGGGAAGAAGCACTGTTCAGACAGCTCAGATGAGTGGAACTGTGGTACGACACAAACGTCTCTGTGCAAACGGTTATAGAGATGATGATGCTTTTTTTAAACATATAAATTACTCATTCATACAGTTTAAAGGTACAGTGGACAGTACATATTGATAAACATTTGTGTAAATGTGCCAGTTAACTGCTGTCCTTGAGCAGGTGTAATGGTAACTGCAAAAGACTAAAGATAAAGACTATAAAATACACATTTTTATTATGGCAAAATTTCACATTCACAAATGACAGTTTTTTTAAATGTGTTTTTAATGACATTCTTGTTTTCATCTTGTGTTTTTATGTTTTTTTAAATAACTTATTAATGATGAATTTATTACATTGTATGTATGAAGGCATTTTCCTTTCTCGTGCTGTTTATTTAATATAATTAGATAACTTACTTTATTTGTGTGATGTTTTATTGTATTCTGAACATAAGAGGACGCTATGCTGTCTGAGCCTACTGACATAGCTGAGTGTGTTATCTGTGTTAATGTGAGTTTCTGTTACCATGTAAAGTTTCTTGAATCTTGAATCCAAAACATTTGTAATTAAATTAAATTAACACTTTATTAACACTGTCAACTACTTTGTAATATGTTGCTGTTATATATGATAATATTAATAATGAATGTCTCTGCAGTGTCTCTGTCCGATCAATCGGGTTCTGTACTGACGGTGTTCAGGACGGCAGCGGAGTATCAGGTCTGTGCAGACGAGTGGAACCACGAGCTGAGCAAACTGACCTGCAACCAGCTGGGCCTAGGGTAAGGTTAGTAACACACACACACACACACACACACACACACACACACAGGTCAGACACACTGATGTAAAACTGTGATGGTGCGACAGATTAACTACAACGTTCTCCTCTCTGCAGGGTTCCCACCACTGTTGACATGGTACCCGACCAGCCTGGTGTCCCGGGCCGTCGCCGTTGGTTACACGTCCATCCCGATTGGAACCTGAGGAACGGATCCGCTCTACAGGCCCGACTGGAGAAGAGAAGGTTAGGCCTATGTGTTTTATGATGACCTGATGAAGGCCACAAGCCGAAACGCAACGGTCTGTTAATAAAGTTGTTCTATATTACACGTGTTGTTGGAGCTTTGACTATTTTAAAGTCATGCTAAAAAGATTTGTGAAACAATAAAGCTAACCTCAGCTCTTTCATGATGATAAGAAAACTGTTTGAGATTGGACTTCATCGTAATGTTTCTAAAGCCAATGATTCTTGCACATCTGCCCTGTGGTTTAATTTCCAAAATCTTGAGCATAAGACGGTATGAGGTCTGCAGTCGGACCTTCTTGAACAGGCCTGAATCATAGACATCATTCGGGAGACCTGCAGGACAGTGTCTGCAGTCAAAGCAAATATAGTGTTATTAGTGAAATGTGCCAAATATCCACGTTTCCCAGCATGAATTGATGAATCTCAGCTTAGGCAACAGAAGTCCTGCTAAAACTCAGCGTGTTATCTACCAGATCAGGCTGTTTAACATATCTTTTGTGTTTTCTGCAGTCACGCGTGTCACTCTAGGAGGAGAGTATCTGTCCTGTGTGCCCGAGAAGGTAAAGTCTCCTCTCATTCACCTTTTTAAAGTTTTCTTCACATCAGAGTTGCAGATTCCTCTGATGACAGGTGTATTTTCAGTTAAAGCCTCTAGAAGAACCATTATCTGATGTATTTTATTTCACATTCTTCTGTTGTTATTCTCGATGTCACCACTAGATAGAGCTGAAATAAAAGAAATCCTACAACCCAGCCAGCATGTCCATGTGGGTCCCAAGTGGGTCTGTCCACAGTTTCCATAGTGGCCCCACCTGTGTTTGCCCATATGGGTTTCAAGTGGGTTCTGACTGGGTTTCAGGTGGGGCCCAACTGGGTGAGACTCATGTAGGCCCCATATGGGGTCTAAATGAGATCAGAATGGACCTTTTAAAGGGGCCCATTTAGTCAGCCCACATGAGCTTTACATGCAGGGCCCATGTTACGGAAACCATGTGAGACCTGCAAAATTTGCCCAGTTCAAGCGCATGCCCACTCAGTACCCACGTGGCCCGCATTTAACCCATTTGGGGCCCACATGGACATGTTGGCTGGGAAACTTATTTTTTATATACATCAAACATTTAATTTATGTCTATTATCCTGTTATGATGGATGCAACAGATTATACACCAACAAAATGTGTTCACAGTTCACACACCTTAGATTGATTGATTACTAATCGGTGATCAATGATTAACGGTAGATCAGAGCGGCATCACTTAGTTTATTAATTGATTAGCTGCTATTTTGATAAACAATCAAGAAAACATGTGCAAACCATCATCATCTTGCTCTTTGGAAACAGTGATCGAACATTTACCGTTTTCGACTTTTTATGGATTAATCAATTAATCAATCTTCTTCTCCTGTCTGACAGACTGCGGTCTGCGTCCGATGGTGGGCTTGACCTCCCACAGGAAGAAGAGGATTCTGGGAGGGCGGGTGTCACGGCGGGGAGCGTGGCCGTGGCAGTGCTCCCTGCAGAGCGGTCAGAGCGGACACGTGTGTGGCTGCGTCCTCATCGCCGGGAGGTGGGCTCTGACGGTCGCACACTGCTTCGAAGGGTGAGGAAGTACTCAGATCCTTTACTGCAGTAGAAGTACAAATACAACAGTGTAAAAATACTTCATTACAAGTAAAAGTCCTGCATGAAAAATACAGTTAGCTGGTTTAGTCCAGTGGTTCCCAACCTAGGGGTGCGGCCCCTCCAAAGGGTCAGCAGATAAATGTGAGGGCTGCTGAGATGATTTATGGGAAAGAAGAAAAAACAAAGTTCTGAAACACAAATGTGTTTTCAGTTTTTGGACTTTTTCTCTAATATTTGATTTGTGCTGAAATATTGGATCATTTGAACATTTATTGAAATGAAAGCATGTGAGAAGTTTAGAGGGAAAAATCAGTATTTGGTGGAGCTGTTAACAACTCATAGACATCTGAAATGTACTGTAAACTACTTCTTTAATACAGTACTGGAGTACATGTGCTTGATGTATAAACTGGGAGGTTTGGTGTCTCTAACAGGAGGGAGAGTGCAGACCTGTGGAAGGTGGTTTTGGGTTTAAATAACCTGGATCATCCAGGTGTTCACAGTCAGAGCCGAGGGGTGCGCTCCATTATCGTACACCCACGCTACAACCGGGCGGTGGTTGACTACGACATCAGCGTGGTGCAGCTGGACTCGGAGGTGAGCAAGTACCGATACTGGGTATTGATTATGGGTGGTGGTAGGCCAGTACTGAATAGATATTTTGTGGTGTTTGCAGGTGGAGGAGACACCGTTTGTCAGACCAGTGTGTCTGCCTCAACCCGGCCAGCTTCCCTCTCCTGACTCCTACTGTTACATCACAGGCTGGGGTCACATGGGCAACCGGAGTAAGACCTCACACTCATTCCTCCTGTTCATACTGACTATTAAAAGATATCCTTTAAATGTGCTTTCAGTGTTCAGTGATGGAGGACTGTATCCACACAGTCATTTAAATTAGATGTAAAGCTTCTGTTCAGCTTCATCAGTGTGAGTTAGTCATATCAGTGATATCTGACACATTTACAGTCTTTTTAGCATCAGATCTCCTCTTAGTGTTTCCTGTTGAGCTGTGGTGGAAGTATAGTAACAAAAAGACTTTGACACTAAAAACACTGTAACATTGAAACATAGAAGATGAAGATTTGACTCATTTAGACATATTGATAAACTGACTTATTTGTGTGTGTGTGTGTGTGTGTGTGTGTGTGTGCGTGTGCAGTGCCGTTTAAGCTGCAGGAAGGGGAGGTTCGGATCATCTCGTTGTCTCAGTGTCAGTCTTACTTCGACATGAAGACCATAACTCCCAGGATGCTTTGCGCCGGTTATGATGCTGGAACTGTCGACTCTTGCATGGTAACAGCTGTCACCTCATCAAGCTCATAATACTGCAGTACTTTTACATTTAATCAGATTTCAAAATTTGTTGTAGAGTCACAATTACCAGTTCCAGTTTAATTTTCATGTTTTGTGACACATCAATCGTTGCTTGTATAATAATTGTGTGTGTGCGTGTGTGTGTGTGTGTGTGTGTGTGTGTGTGTGTGTGTGTGTGTGTGTGTGTGTGTTCAGGGTGACAGCGGTGGTCCGCTGGTGTGCGAGGAGAACAGCGGCCACTGGACGTTGTTCGGCTTGACGTCGTGGGGCAGCGTGTGCTTCAGTAAAGTGCTTGGACCCGGTGTGTACAGCAACGTGACGCACTTCACCCCCTGGATCCAGCAACAGATCTACATCCACACATACCTGAACGACTGACGTACACACACACACACACACACACACGTACACGCAACACTTCCTGCCAGCTTTCTGTCTTCAGCATTCCAGGAGGAAGTGATGTCATCGTCAGTGACACACACACACACGCACACACACACACACACACCTTTAGTTCCTCTACCTGTGCCTATATCTATACTGATAGCCTTCAGATGCTAACTGCTGTATAAGCAGTAGTGTAAACTAGTATAATAGATGCTAACTAGTCAGCTAGCAGAGCTGTCGTTGTTGAGAAGTAGATTTCACATTTATATGATTAAACACTTAACACTAAATTATCATTATTAGGGGGCGAGCACTAACTAAATGTACCCGAAAACACATGAAACTGGGTACAAACACGTCAGACCTGGAGTGCCACCAAATGGCTCAATGGCGCCACCTTGGCAAATTAAAAAAATTGAGCCCCTCGCTCCAGATTAATGTAGACGAATGAATTTCAGTACACATATGTATCATGTAAAGATGCACAAAAAAGTCTCTTGGACCCATACGCTAACTCCAACAGGAAGTCGGCCATTTTGATTTTGATTTTCTGATTTTGGCGCCATTTTCGCCATTTCCACACCTCATACTTTAACGAACTCCTCCTAGATATTCAACCCCACCGACTTCAAATTGAGTCAGTATCATGACGATGATGAGGGTCCCACCCTGAACACGTCTATGTGTCAGCTTTAATTATTAATTATTATTATTCTCATTATTATTAGTACTATTACAGTCTTTGGTATACAACATATTCCTGATTTGTAGCTCAGTGGCAGCAGTAACTCAGAGGAAAAACTATCCAGCCACTAAAATCTACTTTCTGGTGTTCTTCATCTTTATTTACTCATTTATAACATTTCATCAATTTATTGTCGCATTAATACACAAAAAAAAAAATCTGAGCCCTCAACACAACATATAATTAACATGAAACATCGTCACAGTGTTCAGTCCTACAAGCTGCTAGCTAAAAACAGACCAGCTGAGCACTTCCCACAATGCTTCACTCTATAGTGCCTGTACTTAAACTTAGCAGTAAAAAAAAACAACCTTGTTACCTGTACAATGTTTTAATGTACGTGTGTGTAAGCTGTTATATGTATGAGTGTGTGTGAGAGAGCGAGAGCGATAACAAGAGTGAGAGAAACTTTTTTTTTTGCTTCTAAACACACTTTTGGCAACTTCTGGGCAACTTTCAGTGAGCTTTATTTACACATCAGCTGTGTTTGACTTACATTTAAATCTCACATGAAACAATAAAAAACACAGAGAGCAGATTAAAAGACGTTCTAGATCAGGGGTGTCAAACTGATTTTAGTTTAAGGGCCACAAACGGCCCAGTTAGATGCAGTGAGGGCCGGACCAGTAAAACCATTATAATGTACAGAAAATAACCTTTACTATAATGTGGCCTCCACTGTGGCAAAAGAAAATAAACGAGAACAGCATTAAAGTTCATTTTACTGAAAAGTTTAAATTACTTTTGTGCTATTTTTATATTTTGCTGAGTTATCCAGTGGGCCGGTTCTGGCCCCCGGGCCATATGTTTGACACCCCTGTTCTACGTGATTATTAATCATAATATCTTGTTTACATACGCTGTTATCTGTACAGTTCACATATTCACATTTTAAAAATAAATTTTTTCTATGAATTCAAATTTTCATACATGAAGTCAAATAACTAATAATAATAATTAATCGCATATTGCTAATGTAGCAAACTGATCAGTGTAAATCCACAATGCTTTTAGCTAGCTCATCATTAAAGTTAGCTTGTGGACTCATTAATACAAAAAACTGCCAAATAATTGTTAGCAAGAATGTGAAGCAGAGTTAGCAGTGTGCTACATTAGCTCTATCTACATGTTTATGAACTATTTAGTTGTTGTTTTTTAAAAAGGTAGTAAGCAGGCTCTGCAAGCACACAAAGTTAGCTGTCAGATGAGTGTCAGTGAAAATCATACATATATAAGTATCACTAACTGCCAACGTTTAGCTGAGTCATCTTTCCCTTCAGCAGATCAGACTTCACACAAATGTGTGTTCTCAGTATTAATACATCTTGTCTTGTAACGGGTCTGACACATGTCACAGAAAAATAAAACACTTATTAATGCTCTGAAATCTCTCTAAAAGTTAAAAGTATAAGAATAAAACTCCATTAAGCTCAAATATCTTATTTCGTACAGCTAGTTAGCTGATAGCTAACTTTAAAAGGGAAATTCCGCCACATTTTATGTGGACGTCAGATCAGTGTTGGTGGTAAATGCAGCAAATTGAAGCAATACAGAGCCGCGCTGTCAGTGCTGACATGTACCAGCATGCATTGCACACAAATATCTGACACACAATTCTCCAGATTAAATGTAATATTTAGAACAATAGTATTCCATTAGCTTTATTTAATATAAAAGTTATAATGTAAGATCATGCCAAACTAGTTGATATGGTGTTAGGTATTCATACGTTTATTTTCACATTTTAACCCTTTAAATTTAAACTAAACCACATGGACACTAAAGTATCTGAATCAGTCATTATTGCTGTTGAGAATGGAGCTAGTTTGCTGTACAAGCAAAGAGGACATTTGAGAGCTCACCCCACAAATACCCAAAGGTGGAGACTAGAAATCAAAGATGAAACAGCTTTTTCACGTCTTCTTTGCCCCAAACTTCGTCATTGAACACGTCAAATGACGACGGAAGAAAACCTGATTTTGCGGCAACACAAAGAACATCGTTAACAACTGCATTTTAATTCAAGTGCAGGCAAATTTGAGTATAACTTAGTAATTTGTGTGTGAAATAAGTAATTTGAGGGCTTTATTTTGGTCTGTGACACCTGTCGGACACGTTAGCTTCGTTAGAATCAGCTCTAGAAGTAAAGAAATACATCATCACGTCACATTAAAGACTTCAACATGTATTTATAAACTTTTGGGGAAAGTTGTCCAACCATGTTGCCCAACTAATTGCCGGCGTACCTCCATGCTAAGGTCTAACGGACATCTAGAACATTCCAAGTGGTTGTAGTCGTTGTTTTGTGTGTTTGGTTTTTTTAAGAGTATTTTTCTACAGCTTTTTGTAAAGTCATGCTTATTACACAGGGCTGTTGGTGTTTGTGTGTGTGTGTGTGTGTGTGTGCGTGTGTGTGTTTGTGTGTGAGTGTGTGTACATACAGTCACATGTACAGACTGTGTGTTTGTATGTGATTTTTGGCTTGTGTGTGTGCGTGTTTCTGATGTCACTTCCTGATTTAGCTGTGTCAACTTAATGATGATGATGATGATGATGATGATGATGATGAAGAGTGTACATGGATTTAAATGCGTTATGAACAGATTGTAGCCTCTATTGTTTTGTGTAAACAGTGAATATTTGGTTTGTATCACCTCGTGTCCCACCAATAAAAATATATACACTATATTCAATGCGTGTGTGTGTGTGTTTGAATTACTATCAATGCGAGGACCACTTCTACCAACCAACTTAGTGAGGACACTTTGGCCTAAAAGGGCTGTTTGAGGTTTAAAACTTGTATTAATGTGTGTGTGTGTGTGTGTGTGTGTGTGTGTGAGAGAGCGTGTGTGTATGTGTGTTTGAATTACTATCAATGCGAGGACCACTTTTACAAACCAACTTAGTGAGGACACTTTGGCCTAAAAGGGCTGTTTGAGGGTTAAAACTTGTGTTAATGTGTGTGTGTGTGGGTGTGTGTGTGTGTGTGTGTGTATTAATGTGTGTGTGTGTTACTCACAGCGTTCATGCAGACCTGTCACTGAACATTCAGTCTGTTTCCACTTCCTCTAATCCAGAAATAAGATTGAGCGATGGAGATTTTTAGCTGCAGATGTATATTTATAAGCTTAAACCGCTCAGACTGAAGAATCACAGCCGTTATTTTACTGATTTCTTCCTCTATGTAGTCAGCAGTCATGTAATTACAGACTCAAAATGGGACACTTCTTTGGTCTTCCACCTTATCCTCCTGAGACCTGAGCTTTTGTTTGGTGTGTGTTTTTAATTTCTCCTAGATATTTGGGATCAGTTGGACTTGATAAGTACAAAAACTAAACATTATCTCTGAACAGGAAGTCGTTTTTGAGATGAAGTCCTCATATGGGAAGAATGGGTTTATTATACTGTATAACAATGAATTTACCAAAAGCCCCAACATCCTCACATGGGTACATCCTGATAAGCAGCGTTGTGGCTTGTTGCTAAAATGAGCCTAATTTCTATGTCAGCATATCAAACTACAGACGTTTCAACCCTAAAGTTTGATAAGGTTTTGTAGCTGGTGCACTTTTGTCCTGGGATCAGCTGTTGATTGACTGTTTTCCAAGACTCCATCTGGTTCTCACACTGATTTATTTTTATACTGAATTGTGCTTTTGCTAAAACTAGGTGACACATAAAAAAAGTGTGTGAACAAGGTCAACAGGTCCATTTAAAAAAAACAAACAGTATGTCATGTGCTCAACAACCTACTTCACTTTTCCGACTTATTCATCAGGAAGAACAAAAACGCACAGAGTCAAACCACCACGGGAGGGTTTTGGGTGTGCTAACCAAGAACTAATTAAAATCACAGTCATCACCTTGTTTCCAGTCTTTATGCTAAGCTAGGCTAACCACCACAGAGACGATGTCATTATGAACTTTCCAATCGGACTCTGAGAAGAGACAGAAAATGAGGATTTTACAAAAATGTCTTAATTTTATACACTTTTGTCTTGCTTTTTAACATTTATAACCCAATAATGTAATTTTATATTTTTACAACTGTGTTTTAAGGACATTGTCATTCATTATGTGTTTATACAGCAGTTTATGGGTGTCCACAGAAGGAGTTGTAGTACATTAATAAACGCTTCTATATACTAATATTTACATTAATGTGATTTATTAAATGTGCACAGAGTGATTATTAACTAGGAATAAAGAGACTTAATGTAGTGTTGCCAGGTTTTTCTTGTAATTTACTGTGTTTTTGATCTTATTTAAGTTGTGAAATGTCTTTGAGTATCTTGAAAAGTTGTTTTTGTATTCAGGTTTCAACAGTTAATCAATTAGCTGATCGAGAGAAACATAATTTGCAAATATCATGTTTTCAGTCAGTTTCTTACTTTGCTGGATTTGCTGCTTTTTGTTGTTTCATGTGAGTATTATTGTGTTTTGGGACGATTGGTCACTTTGAGTTTCAGAGTGAACAATTATTTTCCACATTACTCAAAAATGAAAATTCCCTAACCCTTAAATCTTAAAACAGCAAAGACATATTTAGTTTTTAGTTTTAGTTTTTAAAAAGCTTAATAACTTCCTCTAACATCTGGTCAGCTAAGTTCTTATCTAACAAACA
>NC_070599.1:27618693-27668693 GCF_027409825.1 Scomber japonicus | reverse complement strand
CAAATTTGTTTGGCACTAAATCACAACATAAATTGAAAGATTTTGATTATTACCTATAATGTTCTTTTTTAAACTTTTATCATACTTCTTCAACTGGACCGGGTAACAAATTGTCTATTTTTTCAGGTTATCCACAGGTCTTCAAAAGTCTTGAGGGCTGTAGCAAACAATCGATAATAGATGTTTGGGCCATAAAATGTCAAAAAATCGTGAAAAGTTTTGATCAATGTTTCCCAAAGTTTAAGATGCAATTCAAACTCAAAGATATTCTGTTCATTGTCAAAGACGACTCAAGAAACCAGAAAATATTCACATTTAAGAAGCTGGAATTAGAGAATTTTAGCATTTTTCCATAAAAAATAAATGACAATTAGAAAAAATATTATATGATTTTCAAAGTATTTGACAATAAATTTTCTGTTGATAATAATAAATCAATGGATATAGCCCTTACATGTCTTGATTATCACTCAACATCTATAAACTACAGAGAGACGGAGCTGCAGAAGCATCACTGTCGTTAAAACAGTCTTAAATTCGTGTTGGTGTTCCTGTCTGTCTGTACGTGTGTGTTCAGGTCTTGGTCTCGCCTGTATCAGTATCGGTCTGGTGATCCGCCTGCTCGTCACCTACCTGGTGGTTCATTTTGCAGGATTCAACCTGAAGGAGAAACTGTTCATCTCTGTGGCCTGGCTGCCTAAAGCCACCGTACAGGTAGATGGTCATTCAGTTCAGAGAGCTTTAATTTAACTTTAACAATGTTGGATATTAAACATAGTTATAAATCCTTAGGTGAACATATGTAGAAATGCTGCCTGCAAGTCAAAACTTCAATGCTTTGTTTGAAACAGTTTTTTTCCTACCCAGCGGATGACCTAAAGACTTCTCATCATTCTGTATCCTTGGTTGCTAAGGTGGTTGCTAAAGTGTTTCCACTCTCATGTCTCAGATGTGATTTTAGAAGTTGAACATTTGGGGTAGTGAAGGAGAAGAAGAAGTGAAATCCTGCTACTATAGGTAGTTAACGTAGGAGGAGGGGGGGCTTAAAGAGACAGGAGCTAAAACGGCCCGTTTCAGACTGTTTCAGAGGCTGAAATGAGCGGCTGCATTAAGGACCAGTAGAAGATAAATAAGGAGTATTTAACTGGAAATCATGCAAAGATATTCCAGAAGAGACACAGTATATTAATATAGAGCTGGAGATGTCCTCATTCAACAACAAACGTCACCGTTAGCTGGGCTATGGCCTCTTTCACTTCCTGTTTCAGTGTTTTGAGAGTTGTGGTCTAGGAAAGGTTTTTGTCTATTGACGTAACCTCTGTGCTTCTGTCAATGTGTTTCCTTTATGACGATGTGTGTGGCTATCAAAAGCCAATAGTTTTTGACACCTTTTAGAAACAGTCTCTAATCATACCAACCTTGGTTTGATATGTTAAAGTTTGATATGATTGAAGAAGAATGGGTCCAGATGTATTCACCACTGGTAGTTTTTGTGTTTAGGTAATCCATTTGGATTTGCTAGCTGTTAGGTTTCATCACTGTTTCATCAGTGAGTTCCTGTTAGTTGACTGGATGTGAAGTTAAGGCTGTAAGGTTGTTGTTGGGCTTTCAAAGGAAAATAATTTATGGGGATTTGACAGGTTTAGATTTTGGTTTCTGGTTTATTTTACTGTCCAAAGCAGAACTCTGGACTGTTGTATGTGTGAAAGATATTAAATTAAAACTATCTTCTGATGTCCGTGTGTGTTTCAGGCTGCTATCGGCTCCAAGGCGTTGGACATGGCGAGGGAACAGGGGGATGAGACATTAATAAAGTTTGGTTCGGACGTGTTAACGTTAGCCGTGTTAGCTATCCTGACCACAGCTCCCATCGGAGCGCTGGGCATCGGCCTGGCAGGACCACGCCTCCTGGCTCGACAGGTCAAAGGTCAGCACACATAATTCTCCCTAACAGACACAAAAAGTCTTTACCACCAAAAAGTTAAAAATCTATAACTTAAGTAAGTTTTGTCATGGTTTGTCGCCCATTCAGAGATAATATGTAATTATTATTAATGTTAAAACATTGTTTATCTTCATCACAGCAGATGAGACAGAAGGCGGAGCGACATCTCAGAGCAGCAACAGGGCTGAGAAAGATCCGGAAAAAGATAGCGTGACCCTTGAGAGCAAGCTATGAGGCAGAGGAAAGTTAAATATTATACACTTTATGTACACACCTTATGTCGATGATACTCTTTGTAGCTGCAGATATGTTTTTGTTGTATATTTATTGTGTTTCTTATGCTGTATTGTGCTTTTACTAACTATTACCACACAAATGTCAAATTATTGACACGTAGCAGTAGAACAGGAGAAATCATCTATGGAAGCCCATTTCCAAGTATGATCAGAATTAGTCTAAGCACCACACTGAAGCTCTTTACAAGAATTAAGATGATGTGTGATCAACCACAGCATTGGGGGAAAGATGTCAACTTTGTACATCTACTGTGTAGGCCAAAAGGGAAGGTCTAATTTTAGTCAGATCTGCACTAACAGAAGTGAGAGAGGCGATGGTTGATGTAAAACAACACTAATAGTGTTAATAGTGGCAACTTTAGCAGCCAGACTTTTGTTTTTTCTTATGAATCATAAACTTTGTTGTGTACATCAGTCTTAATATAATAATATAATATACAGAGATTGTGATTTATGACTGAACTGTACTGGGTCATCGTTTCACTGTAACATCTTCAGACTCACAATGGACAATTTTTAAAAAAGGATGAAAGAGAAAAAACATAATTTTTTATTCCACACGTTCTTCTTCCTTGTTAAAACCTGGTGCCTACATTACCCACAATGCAACTCAGACAGCAGACAGTAGGGTGTAAGGTTGTGCTGTGTTGTGCTTGTAGCCTAGAGCTGCAAAGACAAGCACTCACCTGTTAAGACGTGGCTCAAGTGGCCACGTACAGCCCAAAACAATAGAAGAAGAAAAAACTTATGAGGACACAAGACATCGACATTTGTTTACTTTTTTGGAAACTTCTTTATATTTAGCGCCGTGAAGTCATAAACTGGCAACACAGTAACTCCAAGATGACATTTATGTGACATTAGTGTTTATTCATTGTTTATTTATTATTATAAATGTTCAATTTATCTTAATGCTAACCCCCTGTCCAGTGCTTAATTTGTAAAGTGGGAGGTCCGGGAGCGCAGGGGTGGGGGGATGGGGGGGTGGATCCGGCGAAAACGGGGGTTGGAGGTAACGGAACAAAACATTTTTTTACACTGCCTATGTAGCTTCTCTGACTAAACAAACTTTGTTGTCTTTTTGACATTTTGTGAAATGAGGCTAACAGCAATCTCAACCAGCATAAGCACATGTGTCACTTGAAGTGCCCCCCCCCCCCCAAGATAACAGCATTGAACACAAACAGTAATTAATTTTTTTCATTTAGGCGATTAATTTTTCATAGTTACACAGGAAGTGCCGGATCCAATAAAATCAAATTAAGCTCTGCCCCGTCTAATGTGTGGGTGCGTTTTATTGGGTTTTAGCAATATAATTTATACATGATTAGAGAGTGTAGATTTATTTTTAGCTCACAAGCTAGAGTACCATGCTAACATAATTTATTCTGCTCAAAGTAAAAACTTTGTTTCTTTGAGTTTTTCTTCTTCAGGTTTACTTCTTCTTCATCTTGCGTAGGTACAGAGGAGTAGCTTATTTAGCTAGCATGCTAATCAAGCACACATTGTTTTAATAGCTAGCTAACAAACTGATATTTCGCTGGCTAACAAGATGACATAACATTTAATAGAAAGTCATGTTTTCAAAGATATTCATTATCTCCTATTTAACCTTTCTTTTGTAATTCCTGTTTTATTTAATTCATTTTCCAATGAATTAATATTTACAATAATCTATCTGATGATGTGTAATTTATAAAACTGTTCTTTTATATGTGCCTTTAAGCTTAATAATAAAACTCATCATCATTTCCTGTCATTGATTCCTTTATTCCTGTGAGACTGCTCTTTTTTAAAAACTGACTGAGACAGAATTAGCCAACAGACAAATTTAATCAGTAGTGTTTTTGTAACAGGATTCACAGGATTAGTGCTGAGTCATGTGAAGCTTCAGTGTTATATGTAACTTCTGCTAAAAAGCCTTGTTGATTCTTTCAGAGAGCAACGCCCTTTAAAGAAGTTCATATCTTCAGTTAGAGACTTTCTTTCCTGAACATGAAAATATATTAATACAAAAATGATAAAATAACATTCAGGGCCAGGAGTTTTTATTATAATATACAATACAATTTAAAACTTGTTCTGATCATCAATTGAAAAATACCTGGAGTATAAAAAAAGATTTACCTGGATTTTATGTCCCGTCACTGCCATGAATCATTGTGAAAAACAAATGTATTTTATGAGGAAACGTTAGAAAAGTTGATGATTATCTTAGAATGAATTCATGAAATGCAGATTTGTTTTGACAGTTGAACCACGCAGACAGAAGACTTCCTGTTCCTCTCGAAGTACGACCAGAATTCGTCTAAACACCACACTGAGGCTGTTTACAAGAATTAGGATGATGTGTGATCAACCACAGCGTTGGGGGAAAGATGTCAACTTTGTACATCTACTGTGGAGGCGGAGGCCAAAAGGAAAGGTCTAATTTTAGTCAGATCTGCAATAACAGCAGTGAGAGAGGCGATGGTTGATGTAAAACAGCACTAATAGTGTTAATAGTAGCAACTTTAGCAGCCAGACTCTTGTTTTTTCTTATGAATCATAAACTTTGTTGTGTTCACCAGTCATAAGTACAGCCCAAAACAATAGAAGAAGGAAAGACCAAATTAAAAGTTGTGCCAAATTAGAGTTCATTAATACCAACTTAGATATGAGTTTAAAGTTTTATTACAATGGAAGAAGAGGGATGAGGGAAGACATGAGACGAAGGGGAGAAGAGCGGATAGAGTGTGACTTAAGTAGTGCTTCCGTGAAAATTAGGGAGGTATGAGGCATCGTGTCTGTTCCCGAACTTAGTTATAAAACTTAATTAAAGTATGAAGTGTTACCATCAGTGGCATCAGTAGTATAAGAGCTGGATGATGGATGTGTGAATGGGGGTGGGGGGGGGGGGGGGGGGGGGGTTGTGATGTGCAGAAACCAAAATAACTACAACTGAAGTCGTAGAGCCGGAAACTAAACACCTACACATGACCCCACAGGACCGTCACATTACATCAGTAACCACAGTTCTCCACCAACCCTCCCAAGTCATTTCAGTTGTCTGTCAAAGAGCTCAGTGAAACCTGTGCTGGTAAATGTTCTAGGGCACACACAACATGTTCTCGCCACTGAAGAGGGCACTTTAGTGCATGTTTTTGCCACCCAAGAGGACACCTTTGTGTGTTTTGCCAACCATGAGGGCACTTTAGCGTGCGTTTTTTAAACAAATGGGCCACAAGGGGGGCGTCCACCCTTGTGTACACCACTGCCTCATACCGGTCCCAAAGAAGACAAACCAGAGAGCTCAGAGACTTCAGGCCTGTTGCCCTCACATCTCATTTAATGTAGGAAGCCATCCTCTATCTGCACAGAGCGGAGTCTCACCTGGATAAGAGGAGCGGTGCTGTGAGAATTATGTTCTTTGATTTCTCCAGCTCCTTCAACACCATCCAACCCTTTCTACTGACAGACAAACTGCAGGTGAGAGTGAATCCACAGACTATCTGAGGGACTGCACATCTGAGACTGTGACCAGCAGCATGAGCGCTCTGTACTGGTCACCCTCTAACCCTAACCCTGACAGAGTACAACTCTCTCTTTATTATTTATTTTTTAAGGAAAATATCGACTAATTTACTGAATGCAGCTTCTTCAATATGACGATTTGTGTCTGTAGAGTTGAGGTGGCAGATGTAACATAAACCGAACATGTTTGCAACAGACATAAGACATGTTATATGTTTTATGTTAAATGTCATTAAAAGTCATTTTCCACAATATTTTAGATTTATAATCCTTCTTGCTGAAGCTGCTTTGTGCTGCTGTTCTTTTCTGAGGTGCTAAAAAACAAAGTGGACTTGTGAAGATAAAACAGGATGTGACTGCTGTCATCTCGTTGTTTCCTACTTGTGGTTAAAAATATGCATAAAAAAGGTGTTAGAATAAGTTGCTCTCTCCTCCCACTGGCCTTTGTGGTTGAGTTAACAGCAGTTTCACCACATTTGCTAGTAGACGGTCAACATGAAGACAGCTCTGCACCTCGTCTGTAAGTAGAGAAAACCTTGCATTAATGTTCACTCTAACTCTTCTATAGTTCAGATTTAATAAAAGGTAAAACCTGCTTTTAATTGTGCTGATTGTTAAATTATTGTTTGGAAACAGTTTGATTAATTTCCTGTTGTTCAACAGAGTTCAAATGATTTAACAAACTAAAGTTTTGTGTAGCTGGAAACTGAAGTGTGTATGTAAACACACGCGCATACACACACACACACACACACACACACACACACACACTTAAGTCACTTTTAGGGACTTGACTTACATTCATTTCCTGGAGACTTACTCTAACTTTAACCACTGACCCAGAAGTCAACATTTTCCTAACAGGGGACACAGCTTTTGTCCCCAGCTGAACAAGCTGCCCAATCTACTGGTTGTAAGTCTGATGCTTGTCCCTGAAAGTGACTTAAGTCTGACAAACACACACAAGCTGTGGTTTGACTGTGCCATGCCGTTTCAGTGTTGGGGGCCGTCTGCGTCACATCTGCTCACAGACGAGGTGAGTTTGACACAAACATCCTCCAACGTCACTTTTTTATTCCTGCTTCTGATCACATCTGATCTCTATCAACCAATCCGCCTCCAGCACTGTTCAACATCTATATCTCTTGCCAAGCTGTCAGTGCTGTCTTGTTTCTTTACATCTAGTCTGTTCTGCCTGTTTTGAAGCTGTCCAATCACTTGTGAGCTTATATAACATATTTACCTATAAATATGAACATGATGGTTGAAACAGAGTCATACATAGACTGTGGCAGGAGTTGAAGGTTGAATTTATAAGAGTCTGAAGTTAACATGAGCACAAACAGTCTTTCTGTCTGTCTTCATCTGTCTCGTCCAGCCTCTGTGACGGTCACCGCTAATCACTCTCAGTACTTCGAGTATGGCACGATCAGTGTGAGCTGTGAGCAGTTCAGCCCTGGTGAATGGAGGGTGTGGAGATACACATCAGGCGGGTTAGTTTTCCACCAACTCAACACAATACAGTTAAATCAGTCGACACAACACACCTGGCAAACGTTCAGTCTCTGCTGATCATCCATCACATTTTAGATTGATTTCCTGCCAACTTCCTGTAGACGGAGAGACAAATCTGCTGTTGGTGATTTACAACAACAGCCCCTTTTTTCCAATATGTGACAAGGTGGTGATAAGTTTCAGTAAAATCTATGAGTGTCATGATTTAACAGTGGGAGGTAATATATGTGAGCTGTATCACAACAACTCTCTTTTTAACCTTTATATACCATTCTTTTTTATTTTTGAGAACTGTTAAAATACCCTAATACACCCTTCTTGTCCTAATGTGACCCTCAGTACACAATATCATTTTTTATTTACAGATTTGTATATATGCAAATGTGCAAATTTAACCTGTGTTTATGAAAAAATTATATTATTATTCCTTATATTCTATAAGCTGTTCTCCTGGACCATAAAATAGTGATTGTTGTCTTTGTTTGCTCTCTGACAGCTTCATTAAGGATCATTGAAGGATTATTATGAATATGAATTGGTGTTTAGACTAATAATGAGTCAGAATATGAACAGCATGTGTAGTTTAATGGTGTGATCAGCTGATAAACTGATATTTGTTCGCAGTTTGAAGCTGTCCCAGTGTGGGAATGGCTGGGGCAGCCAGAGGTCCTCCGCCTGCATCATCAGCTCAGCCAAACTGTCTGACAGCGGCGTGTACTGGTGTGGATCCAAACACAGAGAGAGCAGCAACACTGTCAACATCACTGTCACAGGTAAGAAACCTACAAACGACCTGCAGCAGCTGGACGAGCCTCATTAGTTCTGTTTTTCACACGAGGCTCTGATCTCTCTCTCTCTTTATCATTAATGGATAACACAGAACTTGCAGTCATGATCATGAGGAGAGTTCACCTCACAGCAGGATATGACTCCACAGCAGCTAATAATGGAACATCTCAGTTGTTTCATAGAGAAGTTGTTAAAAAAAGAGGAAGTGACACGAGCTGATTCAGGCACATAGTGACAGTGTTACGTTTATACTGCTGTTGAATGCTACTATAAATACACATCACATCAGATAATGAAATTCTACAAGCCTCTTCGACACCATAGCAACATCTCAACCACCTACAACACATCATTTTCTTCGGGGATTTTCTAGATTGAATAGGTGTGAACGAGGTTTCAGAAGCTTTAACAGACCAGTAACAGTAACACCTTTACTTTTACTTTTCCTGTCACATTCAGTAACCATCACACTGACTGGTTTCCATCTGTCTCTGTGTTGAGGTGGACCAGTGATCCTGCAGAGTCCTGTCCTCCCTGTGATGGAGGGAGATGATGTCACTCTGCACTGTAAAACATGGACCTCCAACCTCCCAGCTGGTTTCTATAAAGATGGCTCCCTCATCAGGACTGAGCCTGCAGGTCACATGACCATCCACCATGTTTCCAAGTCTGATGAAGGCCTCTACAAGTGTAACATCAGCAGTCATGGAGAGTCTCCATCCAGCTGGATCTCTGTCAAAGGTGAGGTAAAGACAAATCTTCAGACCTTGTGGTGTTTCATTTATTGATGTTTGCAGGATTCTGCGCTGGCACGGCAGTCATGAAAGAACATTTCCAGATTATTATTCTCCTACTTCATCCAACACATAAGTTTATTGTCTGATATGAGACACCATAAAGGTTTCTCTGATTCTAAATATTTTCACTCCAGCGGGGGGTGATGACTCAGTAGTTGGTGTACTGTGGCTTCAGCTCCCCATACACCCCACTGAAGCATGGCCCTTAACCCCCAGCTGCTCCAGAGAGCTGCTCAGTCAGTGGCAGCAGATCAGACTGGTTGTACTGGGCAACCTCCAGGTGTGAATGTGATCAGGACTTTCAAATGTGCTTTCAATGGAAGTGATGGAGGACCATATCCATTTAAATTAGATGATCAGCTTCTATTGAGCTTCAGCAGTGTGAGTTATTCATATCAAGTGATATCTGACACATTTACAGTCTTTTTAGCATCAGATTCCCTCTTAGTGTTTCCTGTTTCTCTGTGGTGGAAGTATAGTAACAAAAATACTTTGCTACTAAAAACACTGTAACGTTGAAACATAGAAGATGAAGATTTGACTCATTTGGACGCTGAAGCTTCATATTAGCTTCAGATCAACTTTTAAATCCATGTTTCCATAGAAGGAGGACTGTGGATTTAGTCCTCCATCACTTCCATTGTAAACATTATGAAGGGATCTAATGCTCAGTGTGAACAGGAGGAATCATTACAGACAGAAAAGAAACGTTAACACTCATTTAGGCTTATGACTGTTGGTTTAAGACAGATTTGAAAAGTTGTGAACTTGTCCTCTAACAGTTTTTTTGGTGACTGTCTGCAGGGAACTCAGCCCCGGTCACTCTCACAGTGTCTCCTGACTCATCTCAGCACTTTGAGTACCGCAGTCTGGATCTGAGTTGTGGTGAGAACAGCAGCTTCACTGGATGGAAGGTCAGAAGGTTCATCGATAACAAAAAGATCACCAGCTGTGGAGACGAATGGGGGAGTCCAACTAGCTTTGGCTGCCAGATCCAGACCGCCAAGAGGCCTGACACCGGCACCTACTGGTGTGAGACTGATGCAAAGCAGCTCAGCAACTCTGTCGGCATCACTGTTCACGGTAGGAGCAGTAAGAAGAGGTTAGGATTATTTACTAGCACAATACATAATCATTCTCTGCTTTGTGTTTCTACTTATCCATTCCTCATAAAAAACTCAAATACGTTTTAAGCGCTGGTAGTGTTGATTGTAGTTAATCGTGTTTAACCCGTTAGTGTTATTTTTTTTTTAATCTAACAAGTGAAACACAATTAACCTACCCCACATATAAAGTTATATCTTAATCTATAATATGACATAATTTCATGACAAAATGATCAAATAATTGTAGTGGAGTAAAAAGTACAATATTTGCATTTGACTTGTTGTGAAGAAGAATAATGTAGCAGAAAATGTAAATAATCAAGTTAAGCACTTGAGTAAATTTACTTCCTTGTAAAAATTCAGCATAATTGTAGAAATCCTCAGTCTTTGGTGTCCTGATCCATTTACTCTCTTAAGGCCCATTTATGCTCAACGTTAAATACGAGCCTTCTGTCCGTGCTCTGCGTTCATTTCGTCCGTATTTCTGCACGTTTCCATAAAGCTTACGGATATGGACCAAACGGAGCAGTACCAGCGGAAGACCACGGGGGGGCAGTGCTGCTGTCACTACTCGATACGTAGCTCTAGTAAGACACAAAGAAGAAATAACAATGGCGGAACTTTTTGAGGAAAGGTTTTGCGAGTTGGTGAGAAACTTTGTCCCTCCTGTTGTCCTCGAGTCAAGGAAGGAAAGGAGGCCCGGGAGGACGACAGAAAGGTTAAACATATCGTTTTTGTCTTTTATGCAAGAGGAACATTATCAATATCTCCTCCACAGTCGCCATGCTTGGTTTTGAGTTTGTTGTTGTCATAAACGTTTGACTCTGTGCTGCCCCCTGGTGGATGTATTGGTTAACATCCATGCCAACGTAAAGGATATATGGAAGTATGAGAGCAGTGACGGTATACATATCGTACGTAAGTTGAGCATAAATGGGCTCTTATACTCCACAGGAACCAGCGAATCACAACTTTTAAAAAGGAAGAAGGGCATTCATAACATATAACACATAAAATCTAATAAAACACCCATCACATGTTTACCGTAATATAATACATTTGTTAATTTGGACCATCTGGCATGTTTTAGCTGATTTACTGCAAGAGAGGCCTTAAATAAACAAATATAAACATCTATCATTGTTTACATTATTTGTACGCTGAGTCTTTCCTCCCAAGCTGTTTATGGCCAACTCATCCAACACATTGCATCAGTCAGCATTTCCACATGACATTAAAGTAGCTTGTCTTTTTCTTGTGCATAATATGATTTCTATGTTTCAGTCTAAGTATGACTAGTTAAATGCACAAAGCTTACACACCATCCAGCATTAATGTTTGCACTGACAGAAAGTCAAACTTCAGAGTTAACGCAACAGACTCAATTTAACGCTGCGGGTGTTAAAATTAATTAAAGACCAAAATGCACACCAACACTTTCATGGATTGAATCAGACAAGTGTTAGTTTTATTCGATTAAGTATTAAAATAACACTGAACGCTGCTGATTTCAATTAACACTGAAAAGTGACCACGGCTGCTTCGCTGTGTGTGGAGCCTCTGAAGTGCTGAAAGATGATATTTATTCCTCACCAGAACAATAATAACCAGATAGTTCAGTAAGATGACTCAGATGGCTCAGTAAAGTAGGCCAGACATCCATCTCTACAGCAAAGTTTACACCTTCTTAGAGGTCCTGAGGTTTTCCCAGGCCTGATGGGAAATGTCGTCC
This sequence comes from Scomber japonicus, assembly GCF_027409825.1. Lineage (NCBI taxonomy): Eukaryota > Metazoa > Chordata > Actinopteri > Scombriformes > Scombridae > Scomber > Scomber japonicus. Next base: position 27,657,000 of record NC_070599.1, on the reverse strand, counting down.
CTCCAGTGAATCAGATACTGAACTACCTTAGAGGATTGGTTCTATTTCTACAATACTGATGTATCATGATGAAAGTGGGTTCCTACTAGTCATAACTACACTGTAAGAAATGGGGGATAAAATCTAAATCTCCTTCCAAATTGGGCTAAATTTAAAATGATGCTTCTCCAGTGTCCGTTAAATAGATCGATTGAGTTTGTATCTTTTAAAAGTTGCACATTTGATTAAAAATGTCGACTGCATGTGTTTATGTTCAGATGGGTCAGTGATCCTGCAGAGTCCTGTCCTCCCTGTGATGGAGGGAGATGATGTCACTCTGCACTGTAAAACAAAGACCTCCAACCTCCCAGCTGGTTTCTATAAAGATGGCTCCCTCATCAGGACTGAGCCTGCAGGTCACATGACCATCCACCAGGTTTCCAAGTCTGATGAAGGCCTCTACAAGTGTAACAGCAGTCAAGGAGAGTCTCCACCCAGCTGGCTGTTTGTCAGAGGTGAGGAAGCTGCAGTGCTGTCCCGTCTTCTTTGTCAGTTTCATAGTTTGGTTGAATTTGACCGTCCTGAACCTGGAGGACTGTGGCACTTTATTTGACACATCTGTAAACTCCTAGAAATGTGTAATTTGGTATCAACTGTGAAAGAAAACCTCCATTTAAACCCAAGACGAAGGTAATTCATTATAAAAGTGTTCTGTCCTTGATGCATGTGTCCAGGTTTAATGACAGAAGTAAAAGGTGAAACTAAGAAGGAAAACAGACGATAAACCATCAATCATCAATCACACAGTCCATAAAAACATCAGTAGTGAAAGAGATAGTAAAAGAGTAATATTGGTGTTGTAAATGGTCACCACAAATAGAAATATAGTTTTGTTTAAACTGACATGAGTAGATCTTGATTTTAGACATTAACCTGATCAGCTGTCTTCATAGATTTGCCTCGAGTGGAAACTGAACCTCATCGTGCTCGTGACTCCCTGCTGAGAATCATCCGGCACGTAGTGAAGTTCGGCACATTCTTCATCGCCACCGTCCTCATGGTGCTTTCATTTCTACACAAACCAAGAGGTAAAACTCACTGACACCCTTAAATCTATCTATCTATCTATCTATCTATCTATCTATCTATCTATCTACCCATCTATCTATCTATCTATCTATCTATCTATCTATCCATCTATCCATCTATCCATCCATCCATCCATCCATCCACTGTGCTTAACTTCAATATTTCACCCGGTGATTATAAATGTATTACTGTCCTCAGCTCCCTCTGCAAAAAGACCAGCTGACCAACAACAAGCCGTCTCCGTGACAACGCCCCCATCCGTGCCCACCAGGGAAGATGACGTCACCACCGAGCATCATTTCTAAACTAACGACTGAGTCAGATGAGTCATTAAGATTTTTTTTTTGTTGCATGTTTTGATTTTTTTTTTCTTCTCCAAAATGATGGAAAACTCTCTCTAAAGCTGTGAGAGTGAAAGGTGAAAACATTTATTTAATCTGGCTTTTAATAAGTGTCATTTTTACTTATTCTTACTAAATGTGAAATGTTTTTGAAATTGATGAATTTTCTTTTTTTTTTATTTGTTGTTGTTTTATTGTATTTTCATTTTTTCTCTGTAAAGCACTTTGAGCTACATCCCTGTATGAACTGTTCTCTTTACACAGTGTTGACTCTGTTTCTGATGTGAGGCTGTAGAGAATAAAAACTGCATTTTTACAAAGTGACTGTCAACATTTGACTCAGGTGCCTCCTAGTGGTGGATCTGAAAAAGACACTTAATCATATCAGCCAGCTGTGTTTGTATCCAGATGTGATGAGGAAATATTTAACGTCCCTGCAGAATCCAGACACTTAATTCTTCTTTACGTACAAAAAAAAGTGATTCTCAGTGAAGAGTTGAAAGTTCACGACAGAAGAAATACTACTCAGGTATCCCAGCATGCTTCACAACATGTGACAACAGAGCAGTTTCAGACTGTCTCTCCTGGAGGAAAGTAACTGAGTACATTTACTCAAGTTCTAGTACTTTACTGTAGTACAGTTAGAGGTACTAGTACTTTACTGTAGTATTTCCATGTGATGCTACTTTCTACTCCACTACATTTATTTAACAGCTTTAGTTACTTTTCAGATGCAGATTTGACACAATGGATAATATAACAAGCTTTTAAAATCCAACACATTGTTAAAGATGAAACCAGTCAGCAGTGTGTAGTCTGCTCACAGTTCAGATGTCTATGAGTTGTTAACAGCTCCACCAAATACTGATTCTTCCCTCTAAACTTCTCACATGCTTTCATTTCAATAAATGTTCAAATGATCCAATATTTCAGCAACAATCAAAGATTAGATTGGTCGGTAAGAACAGTATAATTCTAAAAAGTCTGAAAATATATAAAAGGTAATTTTACGGTTAGCAGAAAAAAGCAAAAAGTATCTCTGTCCCAAATACTAGAAGTGATGCTCAGTGGTGACAGAAGCAACATTGCTGTGGTCATCATCCAATCCCTGCTCTGCCTGGGTGGGCGGGGTCATCACCATGGAGACAGGTGGGTCATTTCCTGCAGTCAGAGAGAGAAAGTGTAGATAATTTATCACCTGTTAGCCAGTCAATCAACCAGAATTAACTTTCTGATTGATTGATTGATAGTTTCTGAGTGTCTGTAAGGTGAGTGAATGATTCAGAGTGTTACCTGTGGGTCTGTGTCGATATAAAGACACCATGAGGAGAGTGGAGATGAAGTATGGACAGACCACTACTAGGTGGCGGATCAGTGTGAACACACGTTGCGGAGGAGCTGCAGATACAGGAGTGTTTATTTACACCTGGTCAGGTGAACATGTGGATGAAATAAGTGGTGAAATCAAAGGTAACTTCCTCACCTGTGACAGAGATCCAGCTGGATGGAGACTCTCCATGACTGCTGATGACACACTTGTAGAGGCCTTCATCAGACTTGGAAACATGGTGGATGGTCATGTGACCTGCAGGCTCAGTCCTGATGAGGGAGCCATCTTTATAGAAATCAGCTGTGAGGTTGGAGGTCTTATTTTTACAGTGCAGAGTGACATTATCTCCCTCCATCACAGGGAGGACAGGACTCTGCAGGATCACTGGTCCACCTCAACACAGAGACAAACTACAGCATTTCATCATTTACACTCAGCTTCATCAATACTAACTCCACAGTCTGATCTTACCAGTGACAGTGATGTTGATGCTGTTACTGGTTGCTCCCTCTCTGGACTCACACCAGTAAACTCCACTGTCCAGTGGGACGATGTGGCTGATGTTACAGGAGGAACCAACTGATCTTCCCCAGCCATCTCCACACTCCTTCCTGGTTTCTCTGGTTGTGTTCCTCCTCAGCTTCCATCCAGCAGAGCTGTCGTCCTCCTCACAGCTCAAAGAGACAGACTCTCCTTCAAACATCTGAGCGCTGTTGGGACTCACAGTCAGAGAGGCTGAGAGGAGATTTATTATATTTTAAGACAACAAGAAAGGAGACACACAGTTTTCAAAAGTTAGACTGTAATTTGCTAATACAAATATTTTAAGGAAATACATAACATCAGCAAAAGAAGGGTTTGTATATCAGTGTCTGTGTAATGTTTTAGAAGTTGATCATTTGGTGTATAATTGACTAAAGATGCAGCTCAGTGATTTTAATCCACGCTCATTAAATGGATTATTGTAATGTCTAGTAGGTGATGCTATTTGGAGCCTCTATTTCTTTACATTAGTAAAATAGTCTCCATCAGAAATCCTGTGAATCAGCTGTTAGTAGCTCCTGTTTGCAGTTAGACCAGATCCTGTCATCTCCCAATGGTAGAAATGCCATCCAGAACCAAAACTTAACTTTTAATAAAATTGTCATTATTTATACTAATGATTTAGTATCAATCTAACAGACTGTCTAACAGCAGAATGAAGTGACTCTAAACTGGGATAAAGTAAATTCTGACTGTTTGTTGAGTCAACCTAAAATATGTTAGTGAATGAATGTGACTTAGTTTTACATTTTCACAACTCGAGACAACTAATTAAATTATTTATGTAGAATTCGATGGTTTGACAGAAGTGGCAGGCGTCAAGTTGAGTTTTGGGTCTCGACTTTCACAGGTCGAGTTTCAGAACCTCGTCTGGTCCCAAAGTTTCACTTCTCTCTGTGTGTGTGTTTGGTGATGATGATGATGAAAAGCCTCTCAGTGTGTTTCGTGTGGTAACGTTATATTAGTAATGTTAAATATTAATAATAATAGTTAATACATTAGTAATAATAAGTTAGACAGTCAGAGAAGTTTACTAACCTTGGTTTGTTGTGCAGCGCAGCAGCAGAACTAAAGAGAAATGAAACTCGGTCGGTTTCAGATGAAAACTGCAACCGCATAACAAAACTATTCTCCAGAGAACTGAGAAACCCCGAGCTAATGCACAGCCAAAATACTGTCTGCATGTATAAAAACTACATCATTACTATTTAAAGATGACCTGTGAATCATATATGACAAAGTTCATCAGACTACATTATTTCACTGTAAATTGATGATGTCACTGTGTAAGAAGATGTTAGCCAAGTCGATTTACAATTCATATTAGGAATGAGTGTAAAATCAGAGGTTCAAATGTAAAACATATCATCTCAATGTACAACAATGCTGTGAAAAAATGAAAACATACAAACAAGTAAGTACTGGACATTTTAAGACCGCTTGGCTAGAAATGTAAAATATCTTTTTCTAACCTTAAATCTACAGTCTGACCTCTCGTTCTTTAGAGGAAGCGACCGCATGCGACTGATCGACAGAGTTCAACAACCTACAATAAAAAGCTCTGAGACGTTGCAGAAGGCAGCAATGCTATTTAATAACTCCTTGTCAAGGTAAAAGTTTTGTTCTTTTCTAATTTTTCAGATTTTTCTTTTTGCTCTTGTTTCTAAGCTCATCTTAGAAATGCAACTTAAATATAATTTATATGTGGTTTTCAACATGTGATTCCATAATTACACATAAATGAAGATATTTGTTGATTCCAGCTTCTTAAATGTGAATATTTTCTGTTTTTTAGTCCTCTGTGACAGTAACCTGAATATCTTTGAGACATTTGAGGATGTAAATATTTCACCTTTAAAAATTAAAAAACAGTCCAAACAACTAATCAATTAGTTGACATAATCAATAATGAAAATTATTATTAATTACAACCCTAAAATACATAAAAATCTATCAAATTATAAAACTAACTTGATATATATCAGTTACTTTAAGGATTTTGACACTTGTGCTCCGTCTTCATGCTGATCAGTAAAATCTTCATTGTTGATGTTTTTTCTAATATCCATGTTGCACCTTCTATTAACCGCAGCAGATATTAACGCAGATATGTATATAATAACATCTAAATCAGTTTAAACACAGCAGATCGTACTCACAGAGCAGCCACTGAAGAGACCCTCGCTCCATCACAACATTCACTGATATGAGTCCACTTCCTCTCTGCAGGTCAGTAAAGCTTTCTTTCTTTCTTTGGTCTACAAATGTTGACCAGAAGTAGATAAAGAAAGGTTTAAATTAAATATTTCCTTTAAGATCAGAGTGCAAAAACAGTCAAAACATCAGATTTATCCTTAGTAAAAGATATAAAATAAAAAGGCAAATGTATTATTATTATTGTGTGAACGGATTAGAAAATTAGAAAAAGAAAGACAAATGACAGAAATACAGTAAGGAAAAGCATGATCAAATAACATCCTCAGTGGTCTGAATGGGCTCCATTTAAAGTCCATTTTGAACCCACTTGGGCCCCATAAGAGGCCTACATGGGTCTCACCCAGTTTGGCCCCACCTGAGACCCAAATCAACCCTTATGGGCTCACATGGACATGCTGGCCGTTAAAATTGTCTTTATGTACCAAGTGAACAAACTCTCAGCACAGAAAAACCGGTCTGGAACAACAGAATCCTGTTCCATGTCGCAGCGTCCCTGTTTAGAAACCGGCCAGGTACGCTGCAGGTCATTCCTCTGTCTCTGTCTCTATTTCCTGTCGGTCTCTTTGCCGTCTACGGTATGAATAAAAGGCAAAAAAGACCTAAAATAAATCTAAAAGTTGGTAAATTATTGCACCAGTTCGGTTTGTCGTAGCTGCTGCCAAGATGATGCCGAGCAGCTTGATTATCGTTGACTTCATTATTGTAACTGCATTAGTTGAGACGACATGTTCTATTGTGTTGTTAAAATATTGGAACATACGGAGTGAACGCACCATTTAAACACAGCGGAGAGACAAAGAGAGAAAACATCGTTCACATCGTCAAAGCAGCTTTTTTGAAGCAGGATATGAGATTGTACATTAAGGCCTCCGTAAAATAATCTGCAAACTCGTCACATTTAGAAGACTGTTGCTGTGGTTTGTGGAAGGATTAATGAGGTGAACACTGTTATTAAAAACGGTGGTTTAGTTGTTAATATTGGCAGGACGAATCGCTTTGTTTAATTTGTTAATTTAAATCTTTTTATGAACATGTAACTTTGCTTTGTGCCATCTGCAATCTGACACTCCCTCTTTAAATCTGCTGTATCATTTTCCTTCTGTTCCTTTAAGAGGTGTCAGAGAACTGAAAGTGAAAGTGTTCACTGATCATAAAAAACCTCCAGAAGGATGACTAGGAGCTTTTTGTATTAGTGAAGGAGGCTGAGCAGTAGAATGTGAGTATGTCACACAGACATTATCACTGATAGGATTGAGTCTGTGCTTCACACTGGGACATATGGAGAGCTGCACAGTTCTAACGGCTCAGTTCACAGCTCTGTTCTCTGTGTGCTGGATCGTCTCTCATGCACATGAAGGTAAGCTGTGATTATTTTAGTGTCCATGAGGTTTAGTTTAAATTTAAAGGGTTAAAATGTGAAAATAAACGTATGAATAACTTCACACATTTTTTTTTGTGGACCCACCATCAAATTTCTGCTTTTAATCCATTTAGAGAGAATATATTCTCTGCTTCACTGCATTGGCTTCCTGTAAAATTCAGAATAGAATTTAAAATCCTCCTCCTCACATTTAAAGCTCTTAATGGTCAGGCTCCATCATATCTTAAAGAACTGATAGTACCTTATGTACCTACTAGAACACTGCGCTCCCAGAATGCAGGTCTACTTGTGGTTCCTAGTATCTCTAAAAGTAGAACAGGAGGCAGAGCCTTCAGCTATCAGGCTCCTCTTCTGTGGAACCATCTTCCAGATTTGGTCCGGGGGGCAGACACCCTCCCTACATTTACAGTAAGAGTAGGCTTCAAACTTTCCTTTTTGATAAAGCTTATAGTTAGAGCTCTTAGTTTATGCTGCCATAGGCTTAGATTGCCGGGGGACCCCCATGATGCACTGGGCTCCTCTCTCCTCCTCCCTCTCTCTCTCTATCCATCCATCTACATCCATTAACATTCATGTTCTATTAATGCTTCAATAAGCTAAACTTCTTCCCCGGAGTTGTCTGTGCTTTCTGGTCTCACAGGTAATCTGGGCCTGGAGACGTCCGGATGACAGATTCCAGTCCCAGACCATCTAGCTTCATTGTTGATTTTCATTGTGCTTCTCTCTCCTCTTCCTCTCTCTCTCCTCTCCTTCCTCTCTCTCCTTCCTCTATCCTTCCTTTCTCTCCTCTCAACCCCAACCGGTCGAGGCAGATGTTCTCCCACTCTGAGTCTGGTTCTGAGGGTTCTTCCTGTTAAAAGGGAGTTTTTTCTCTCCACTGCTGCTCATGTGGGAATGTTGGGTCTCTTTAAAGTTAAAACCTGAAGAGTTCGGTTTAGAACCTGCTCTATGTGGAAAGAGCCTTGAGATAACTTTGTTGTGAATTGGCGCTATACAAATAAAGATTGATTGATTGATTGATATTAGAGGACTATGGCAAAAATGTCTAAGTGGTGTAACCATAACCAAATAATTCAACTTGCTTAAAAACAATAAATTGTCAATAAAACACCATATCAACTAGTTTGGTATGATCTTACATTATAAGATCATATACTTTATCATTCTTTTGTGGTTACACCATTTGACATTTTCAGGAGCTTTCAGTCTTATTTTTGGTAAAAAATGGTGCAAATGTCATTTCAAATCTCTCTTATTGATGTTTTTTTAATATATTGATTATATTGAACTGGGCGTAACGTCCATGCTGTCTTGCTGCGGAGTTCAGTCTGAATTCAGTCCCTTCCTTCCTTCCTTCTGTCCTTCCTTCCTTCCTTCTGTCCTTCCTTCCTTCCTTCCCTCCCTCCTTCCTTCCTTCTTTCCCTCCTTCCTTCCTTCCTTCCTTTCCTCCCTTCTTTCTTTCCTCCCCCCTACCTTCTTTCCTCTGTCCTTCTTTCTTTCCTTCCTCCCTTCCTTTTTTCCTTTCTCCCTCCCTCGCTCGCTCCTACCTTCCTTCTTTCCTCGGTCCTCCTTTCCTCCCTCCTTTCGTTCCTCTTCCTTCCTTCCTTCCTTGACTCTCTTATTGATCTTTTTTTAATATATTGATTATATTGAACTGGGCGTAACGTCCATGCTGTCTTGCTGCGCAGTTCAGTCTGAATTCAGTCCCTTCCTCCCTTCCTTCCTTCCTTCCTTTCTTCTGTCCGTTCTTTCTTTCCTTCCTTCCTCCTTTCCTCCTTTCCTTCCTCTTCCACCCTTCCTTCCTTCCTTCCTTCCTTGACTCTCTTATTGATCTTTTTTGATATATTGATTATATTGAACTGGGCGTAACCTCCATGCTGTCTTGCCGCGGAGTTCAGTCTGAATTCAGTCCCTTCCTTCCTTCTGTCCTTCTGTCCTTCCTTCCTTCTGTCCTTCCTTCCTTCCTTCTGTCCTTCCTTCCTTCCCTCCTTCCTTCCTTCCTTCCTTCCTTCCTTCCCTCCTTCCTTCCTTCCTTCCTTCCTTCCTTCCCTCCCTTCTTTCTTTCCTCCCCCCTACCTTCTTTCCTCTGTCCTTCTTTCTTTCCTTCCTCCCTTCCTTTTTTCCTTTCTCCCTGCCTCGCTCACTCCTACCTTCCTTCTTTCCTCGGTCCTCCCTTCCTCCCTCCTTTCCTCCCTCCTTTCCTTCCTCTTCCACCCTTCCTTCCTTGACTCTCTTATTGATCTTTTTTAAATATATTGATTATTTTGAACTGGGCGTAACGTCCATGCTGTCTTGCTGCGGAGTTCAGTCTGAATTCAGTCCTTTCCTCCTTCCTTCCTTCCTTCTGTCCTTTCTTTCTTTCCTTCTTTCCTTCCTTCCTCCTTTCCTCCTTTCCTTCCTCTTTCACCCTTCCTTCCTTCCTTACTTCCTTGACTCTCTTATTGATCTTTTTTTAATATATTGATTATATTGAACTGGGCGTAACGTCCATGCTGTCTTGCTGCGGAGTTCAGTCTGAATTCAGTCCCTTCCTTCCTTCCTTCTGTCCTTCTGTCCTTCCTTCCTTCCTTCTGTCCTTCCTTCCTCCTTTCCTTCTTTCCTTCCTCTTCCACCCTTCCTTCCTTCCTTCCTTCCTTCCTTGACTCTCTTATTGATCTTTTTTTAATATATTGATTATTTTGAACTGGGCGTAACGTCCATGCTGTCTTGCTGCGGAGTTCAGTCTGAATTCAGTCCCTTCCTTCCTTCCTTCTGTCCTTCCTTCCTTCCTTCTGTCCTTCCTTCCTTCCCTCCTTCCTTCCTTCCTTCCTTCCCTCCCTTCTTTCTTTCCTCTGTCCTTCTTTCTTTCCTCTGTCCTTCTTTCTTTCCTTCCTCCCTTCCTTTTTTCCTTTCTCCCTCCCTTGCTCGCTCCTACCTTCCATTTTCCTTCCTCCCTTCCTTTTTTCCTTTCTCCCTCCCTCGCTCGCTCCTACCTTCCTTCTTTCCTCGGTCCTCCCTTCCTCCCTCCTTTCCTCCCTCCTTTCCTTCCTCTTCCACCCTTCCTTCCTTGACTCTCTTATTGATCTTTTTTTAATATATTGATTATATTGAACTGGGCATAACGTCCATGCTGTCTTGCTGCGGAGTTCAGTCTGAATTCAGTCCCTTCCTCCTTCCTTCCTTCCTTCTTTCCTTCTGTCCTTTCTTTCTTTCCTTCTTTCCTTCCTTCCTCCTTTCCTCCTTTCCTTCCTCTTCCACCCTTCCTTCCTTCCTTACTTCCTTGACTCTTTTATTGATCTTTTTTTAATATATTGATTATTTTGAACTGGGCGTAACATCCATGCTGTCTTGCTGCGGAGTTCAGTCTGAATTCAGTCCCTTCCTCCTTCCTTCCTTCCTTCCTTCCTTCCTTCCTTCCTTCTGTCCTTTCTTTCTTTCCTTCTTTCCTTCCTTCCTCCTTTCCTCCTTTCCTTCCTCTTCCACCCTTCCTTCCTTGACTCTCTTATTGATCTTTTTTTAATATATTGATTATATTGAACTGGGCGTAACCTCCATGATGTCTTGCTACCGCTGAGTTCAGTCTGAATTTATCTAGAAAACCAACAAAAATACTAAATGTACATTTTAGCAAACCTGATGCTGCTTTTAAAACTAGTCTAACGGATTTATGAATGCATTATCTTACCAACACTTATTTATCTCTGAGCCGTATAAATGTAAATGCGAGCCTCCGCCATGTTTCAGCAGAGATCTGCCAGAGTTGTCAATGTGTTTGGTCCTGCTGTAAATATTGTGGAAAGTCAGGATTGCATTGATAACCTCTTCAGCTTCGTATATCTCCGTAGAGTAGTTCTGTGTCAGGCAGACGCTACTGAGCATGTGCATCTTCACTAGCTTCATATCACAACGTTTTCTCATGTTGCTCATGTGGGAATGTTGGGTCTCTTTAAAGTTAAAACCTGAAGAGTTCGGTTTAGACCTGCTCTATGTGGAAAGTGCCTTGAGATAACTTTGTTGTGATTTGGCGCTTTATAAATAAAGATTGATTGATGATTGTTTTCACTACACTGTACATTTCAGTGTACACTTCAGTACAAAGTCATTTTTAATGTGTTTTTGTTTCTCTCCAGTAGAGATCAAAGCAAAGATCGGAGACGACGTCACGCTGGATTGCTGGGAGGCCAGACCTGGTCCCATCGAGGTGGTGAAGTGGATCAGACCGGACCTGAGCACAGATGGTTACGTCTTATTCTATCGAGACGAACGATCTCATGAATCCTATCAGCATCCGTTGTATGTTGGTCGCGTTCAGCTGAGAGACGAAGAGATGAAGGACGGAGATGTTTCTGTGGTTGTGAGGAGCGTCAGCACCAACGACAGCGGAACATACGAGGGACACATTTCAGTCTTGGACACAACACGAACTAAAAGATCCTACTCTGAGCTCAGATGTGTCCTCAGGGTCACTGTAGACTCAGGTGAGTTTAAGAACTACAGTAAAAGCTTATAATCAGTGATCAGCATTTAAAGTAAAAGCTTCAATGAAAGTGAGTTCTAATAAATTTAAAGCAAGAAAACTTATTTTTTAGTCAGGAGATGCAGGAAAAACCACTTTATTTACTTTATCTTCTGTTTTATAAAATCTCATAATAAGATCATTTAATTTTTTATTATTACAGTAGAACCTACAGAAGTGCAGCTTAAGCAGACTGTCACAAGTTTAACATGTAAAATAAAACATTTTCTAATCTGTTTTATTGGTTTAGGATTGATCAGTCAGCATTTCTATTCTACCTTATTATCAGTTTTTTTTTTTTAATGTTACAGAGTAGAAGTATAAATTAATATTAATTACAGTAGAAGTCAATAGAAGTTGTAGTGAAACACAGTAAATATACTTTAATATTTTCCTCCAGTTAGTGACCTAGATCACATCTTCTACAGTTTGTTGTTGATGATTCATGAAATATGTTTGATTAATTTATAATAATGATCAGTTATAAGCAGTCCATTTAATGATCAACACAATTTTTCTTTGATATTTTATGTAAAATAGTTTATTAATAATTCCTATGTTGTTAAACTGGTGTCATTATAAACCAGTAGTGTAATACCCAGTATGACCAGCAGGTGGCAGCAGATATTAAAGATTGATTGATGAGCTCTTAGAATAAAACCAGTCAGCTGTTTTTCAGGTTCTTCACTGATATTAATCAATCTCAACAAACTAATAACTAACATTATTACCCAATATTACCTGGACCACGTTATGTTTTTATTAGTGACTCTGAAATTAAAAATGTAAAAAACCCATCAATTTACTGCAATTTAACGCTCACATTTAAAGATATTTTACAGAGACAAACATGCAATTTGGTATTTAAATTTCATTATATTCTGATTCATATGTAGTTGTTAATATACAAACAGTCTTAATAAATTTGACTTTTGATATTTGTTTACAGAAAACAGTCTTCAGTGTGTAGTTTGCTGTGTTAAACTATATGTTAGTATATTTATAAAAATATAATGTATCAGCTTCTTAGGACATTTCTTTAAAGGCTTATATATCTGTTAGTGTACGCTTTATTATAGTGTTTAAGAAACAACCAAATATACTGATATCTTTCACACTGAAAACTATTTTCTGATATTTGAGCTGAAACCTCACAGCTGTTTTCTGCTCTACAGCTGTCAGACATAACAGCCGGATCAGACACATCGCTGGATTCCTGCTGATGGAGGCTATCACACATTTAGTGCTGTGATTGTTTCACTGATACACTGATCAGTTCTTCATCTGCTGATGAAAGAGATCAAACTGGGCCGGAAAACAAAAACAGAGCTCTTTGTCTACAGGTTTAATGCTGAATGTTCACTCTGGAGGACAATGAGTTGATCTGATTATTATAACTAGAACAATGCAGCATGGTTACCTGCCAACAGACTCACACTCATAGATTCAAGTCACATGTGAGCTCTGGCATTTAAAGGACATAATGCTTGATGATATACCACTGGTTAACAAAGTCAGTATTGATAATAGGATTTAACAGAAAGGTGGACGGACAGACGGACAGACGGAAAACATCCTGCTCTCCATGTTATAGTAGTAGGATATATCACATGATCTGTTTCAGCCTCCGTCCTCTGGGGGCGCCAGAGCTCTCTGCAGTTCTGCCCTCTCACTCTGTTTCCTGCCATTATAATACTGTGACTATCTGTTGTGTAATATGCTGTTTGGGCCTGTAGGTGGCACTGTTGAGCCTTGTTTTGCATGTCTTTACTCCTCATTATAGATAAACAGAGATAAACAGCAAATGTAAATCAAGCAGTAGAAGAATGGGACCTGCAGTGGGTGGTGAAGGCAGCTGAGCACGTTATTGGGACCATATTACCACCTCTGAATGACATCTGTTTCTCTTCTCTTGCTTTGTGTGTGACAGAAAGACACATACAGCAGCAAGTACACCATCGCCTCCATTGTTCATATGTTTGTGTCGCGAATAAAACAGTTTAACGCAGCGTTGCTATGACGACCCCGCCCACGTTGAGGAGGAACTATAGTAATGGAAACGACCTGGTACCAAAACCACGTAGAGCCGAGTAGAGCTAAAACTGTCTAATGGAAAAGCCCCAGAACTGTAGAGAGTAACCTCTCTAACATCCGCAGGCAGCAATGTACTGTTCTTATTGTGTGTTTTAATGTTGATGTCTCAATTAGTTTATATTTTGCTAAAGAAAGAGCTGAATTTCATTGTGTTGTATCAGCCACAATAAAGATCTATCTCAGTTATTGATCCAAACATCAGCTGTTGTTTTGAGCTTTAAACTCATTAATCACATTTTCATCCTACAAGGACCCTCAAATCTCACGTTTCTTAAAGTACAGATATTGAAATTTTATTATATTGATTTTGTATAAAATTCACAATGTTACGACCAAAGCAGGGAAACAATAACTTACACAGAAATATTCTTCATACAGTTAATATGAGCCAACATTTCAATAAAAGAAAACAGCATTTGGAGAAAAGAAAAAGCAAAAAAAAAAAAACCCCAAAACATATACAGACAGAATTCAAAGGGAACAATAAGACTATTTAATGAGATGTAAGTGGTCACAGTTTTCATTCAGAATGCTTAAACTGTAAAGAGGAGGCTGAATTTCTAATGTTATTTATTCTAAATGTTTGTGTATTAACAGAAAAGTGATGTTAGCCTCTTCATCCTTCGGCTTCTGACTTGAAAATAACCTAAAATGAGTATAAAACATCTCTGCAACAATCAGGTTTATATGAATAATCTTAGTATCATAATAAAGGTAACACTTTATGCAGTGGTGTTAGATTAGTATAGATGTTACTGACTAACAAAGCGGTAAAATGCTAGAGTGAATATCCTCTTTGTAATGATGCAGCTGCAGCCTGAAACCTCCAGAAAACCATGAAACAACATGTGAACATTACCTGTGCCAACACTGATGCTGATAAAGTGAAGCAGAGCAAAGTTAGAGAGGTTTTAGTAGAGGCGTGTTTAGACAGAATCTATTAATTAGCTGTTTGTAATGATCTCAAATGTGATGTGAATCTAATGTAATGTGAGTAATGATCTCAGCTAATAAGCATCAATATCTCAGGATCACATTGTTTATTTTTGGACAGTTCATCCCTCTATTGAAAGGTCACAACCTCCAGTAAGAAGCGTCTTTGGGTAAATCTGTGTCAGTACTACACTTCAACCACTAGATGGAGACATAGACAGTGTGTTCACATTGATGGCTGCGATGGAGCCTGACTGCAATAATCTGGACTGTAGTTATTGTTAACAGCAGGTGTGAGGTTCAGTTCATTTTTAACAGCTCTGTAGATCCACACCAGTTTGATGTTACAGAGTGTCACATCACCATTAAAATAGATTCAAGTGTTTAAAGGTTGAATCTTCATGTTTCACTGATTAAAGAATCCTGCACTCTGTGCTGCAGCTGTGTGTGAACAAAGTTCCCATCTGCTGAACAGTGCTCCTGCTGTTCATAGTCTGTGGTTGAGGTGTTTGTATGTTTGTTGCACTGCAGAGGTGCAAACATACAGATAGTGAGAAATACGTGACCAGTCACGCACAACCAAACCTGAACAAGTCAAACTTTCCATTTGACAGTTTTATGAAACCCACAGAACCAAACGAACAAACGAAACTAGGCCAAAGTTTATTTATCAAGTTAATGCTGCAGCAACAAAACTCATCATTATGTTGAACAATAACAACATTATAGACTTTTTGCTGTTTTAGACTGCAACAGAAATATAAAAATAATTTCAAACTAGAACATGAGGAGGTCCTCAGGAAGCGTTTCAGCTCCTCTGATGTTTTTCATTCATGATTCGAAGCTTCAGAACGACGACTCATTGGTTCAGTTCAGAAGTGATGCTCTGTGGTGACGGAGGGGATGATGTCATCATGGTCTTTATCCAATCCCTGCTCAGCTTGGGTGGGTGGGGGCGTTGCCATGGAGACAGTTAGGTCATTTCCTGTACTCAGAGCAGAGAGTCAAAAAGAATGAACTTGATGACTGATTGATTGATTGATTGATTGATTGATTGATTGATAGTTGCTGAGTGTCTGTAAGGTGAGTGAGTGATTCAGAGTGTTACCTGTAGGTCTGTGTCGATATAAAGACACCATGAGGAGAGTGGAGATGAAGTACGGACAGAACACCACTAGGTGGCAGACCAGTGTGAACACAAGCTGGGGGGGAGCTGAGACAGGGGGCGGGGCTTCAGATGCAGGGGGCGGGGCTGTGGTTGTCGGTTTACCTGCAGAGAGAATCTCACCTGAGGCCTGTACTATGAAGCTGGATTAACCTATCCAGGATATCTCTCCGTTACCTGGGTTGACTTACTCAGACATTCTCAATCCTGATAAGCGGTACTACGAAGCTGGTTATCAACTCGGTAAATCAACCCAGGGTTTTCCAATCTGGATCTCTGCACGCTCACATAAAGGGGAGGAGTCTGCAGCGTCTGACCAATCACAGCACGCTCACATAAAGGGGAGGAGTCTGCAGCATCTGACCAATCACAAACGTGGAGAAACCCTGCAGAGCAGCCTACTTTACCATGGAGGAGCAGACAATTATTTTTCAACAATATGAAGAATTCAATCACATCATCCAGGCCAAAAGCAACACTGATGCAGCAAAAGCCAGGAAGGAATGCTGGCAGAAAATTGCCGACTCTGTTAATGCGTAAATTCATGAGATTATACAATATTAATTTATCGGACAATATAAACGGACAGCACTCTGATCACCGAATGTCACTTTATCACGGCACAGACGTTTGGGGCAGATCGCTTCCTCAGTGCCCTTCCTCTCATAAGAGACATTAAGTTAGTTTAATATTCAACATTCAAAATACAAACCTTTTATGCTTCAACCATTTGAGTGAATGATGTCAAACCAACTGTAACGCATACAGACTAATATAACTCATGTGCCTCAAGGATTATTTTTTAAATATATATTTTGGTCAATTAAAAAATATGAATAAAATTCTGCTTTTCTGCACTTTAGCAGCGATTACTCTCAAGTTCTTATTGAGACTTTTTGTTTCCTGACACAAGTTCTGAAACTGGAGTGGTAATAAGGTTATTTATTTATTTAATTGTAAAAAATACATAATAGGTTTGTATTTTGAATGTTGCTTGAAAATCTGTACCTTTCGTACAGGATGTCATCCGGGACATCAAAAGGATTGCATCTAACACTAAAAACTCATTCTCTCCTAAGCGCTCCTCTCACGATCCGCGTGTTGACAGGATCTTTTAAGCATGGGCAGGTCATTTTCTAAGAGAGCTGATTGGTCAGGAGGTGGTGCTTTTGTACTCGTTGATCTCTTATCCAGAACATAACCTGCTCCGGAGCAGGTTAGTCGTTCAGCATAAGTTACCACGGTGATTTACCCCAGTAAGAAGTGAACCAGCGTGGCGGTGTTTAGCTCAGTGGGTAGAGCACCCGCCCCATGTGTTGAGGCTACAGTCCTCGCTGCAGGCGAAATCGAATCCTATCCTATCATGTGTAATTTCCCCTCTCTGTCTCCATTTTCCTGTCTCTCTCTACTAAACCTGTACAAAAATCCCCCAAAAAATATACTTAAAAAAAAAGAAGTGAACCAGTGTCGTAAGACGGAAAACCCAGAATTAATGCTGAGTTACCTCGATAAGAGAAAATCCAGCTTTGTAGTACAGGCCTCTGGTCAGGTGAACATGTGGATGAAATAAGTGGTGAAATCAAAGGTAACTTCCTCACCTGTGACAGAGATCCAGCTGGATGGAGACTCTCCATAACTGCTGATGTGACACTTGTAGAGGCCTTCATCAGACTTGGAAACATGGTTGATGGTCATGTGACCTGCAGGCTCAGTCCTGATGAGGGAACCATCTTTATAGAAACCAGCTGTGAGGTTGGAGGTCTTTGTTTTACAGTGCAGAGTGACATTATCTCCCTCCATCACAGGGAGGACAGGACTCTGCAGGATCACTGGTCCACCTCAACACAGAGACAAACTACAGCATTTCATCATTTACACTCAGCTTCATCAACACTAACTCCACAGTCTGATCTTACCAGCGACAGTGATGTTGATGTTGTTACTGGTTGCTCCCTCTCTGGACTCACACCAGTAAACTCCACTGTCCCAGCGGACCGTTAGACTGATGATACAGGAGGAACCAGCTGGTCTTCCCCAGCCGTCTCCACACTCCTTCCTGGTTTCTGTGGTTGTGTTCCTCCTCAGCTTCCATCCAGCAGAGCTGTCGTCCTCCTCACATCTCAGAGAGACAAACTGACCTTTAAACATCTGAGAGCTGCTGGGACTCACAGTCAGAGAGGCTGAGAGGGCTGAAACATCAAACTACGTGAGTTCAGGAAGGAGCATCTTACTGTCAAACTTCCAGCTCTGTCCTCAGCTCTAACTTCCAGAGTCTGAGTGACTTTCAGACTGTAAGAGAAGTTTACTAACCTTGGTTTGTTGTGCAGCACAGCAGTGAGCTCAGAACTAAAGAGAAATGACACAAAGAGCTCGATTTTTAGAAAACTCATCAAACACGTGAATGCTTCACAGGAAGATAAAACTGTAACTGGAGTAAAACTGTAATGTATTTCACTGTCAAAGCGTCATCTTAATATTACTTAAAATAAAGCAACATTACACTTTAAAGGCTGCCAGAGATCAATTTAAAGAGTTTAAAGTTGTAAAGGCTTTGAAGTATCATGAAATAATGTCGTCTTTTCAGACACCTCACTTATTCTACTTCCTTGATTCTTGATTTGTGACATGCTGTGTCAAAAGTGACCTGTCAAAGTAATGTCTGATCTGTACGATCAATATTCTCTTTGATTATGATTAATTATTGACCAGTAGACTCAGTGGTGCATTAGGAACAGTTTGTGCGCCAGTCTGCTGCTGCTGTTTCCTCTGTACACATAAAGCAAGTCCACAGTGCTGTTAACATGAACTCATTCTGACCTGTGATGCATGTTGTCTCCCCAACATCTATCATTTCTACCCAATAAAACAAATGTGTAAAAATGAATAAAACACAGATTCTACTTACAGAGCAGACGTTGTAGAGATGTTTGCTTCATCGTCCTTTGTCATCATCTTTTTAGATTTTCTTTTGTTATCAGTGGCAGCAAGTAAAGCCCACCCACTTCCACTGTGAGTGTCTGTGGGTTCCTCTGCTGCTGGTCTTATGCTTTACAAGTGCAGTTTCTACAGACAAACAGAAAGAAGAGATTCAAATTAAATAGAGTATCAAACAAAATCTTAGACTGAATGAAGAGATCAAGACAACAGATGATGTGGTGAATGAGAGAAGCCTCAGTAACAGCCAGAAATAACCTGCAGCTTCTGAGTTTAGTGTTTTTGCTGCAGGGAAATAAAGAGGAAGTGTGTTTGCACCTGCATATCTAAAAGCCTCTGAGCTGCTAACCACAGAAACGTGGTCAGCTACATTAACCAGAAACAACACCCACCCTGGTAGCTGAACACTGTCAACCCAAGTTTTTCTCTATAAAATATGTTTTATAACCACTAAATATGATTTAAGGTCTTTCATTAGATTCAGATACCAGAAAATGATGAATGTCTCCTAAAGTCAGGCCTGTTTGCTGTGGATAGAGTCTCTGGTAGTCAAGCCACAGAAAATAATTGTTGTACATCCTCACCAAGATCAGAGCCTGTGAAGTGGAGAATGCCTTTAACAGTAAAACCATCCAAATTTCTTGTTTTGCATTGATTTCATTGCATCATGTGTCACATTGAGATTAAAACATATTTTGCAAGCGAGACCTGGCCAAGACAGGGTCAGTTAGCAGCATCACATACAACAGGACAACACCAACAACAACAACTGAATACAAATAAACATATGCAATCCAATCTAATATGGCAAAATATGTTACTTTCAACTAAAAATATAGATGATAAATAATAAGATGTTTGATGCAGGTGAGAAAGAAAGTGAAGACTTTACTTTGAGGGTCTTTGAGTCCCCAGAGGTCTGAGACTCCTAGCTGGGATATATGGTCTAACACTGTACTAACTGACTTCTACAGCTTGTTTAGAAGACGAAATCAAATCAAAATCAGACCCTAGGAACAGCTAGTGATTATAAAGTTTTGGGAGATTTGCAGACTGTGTTGTTGTATCTTTTTTACCAGTAATGCTAATACATTGTTTCCCTACTGAAAGTGCACTGTCCAGTTTAAGCAGTTAGGAGGTATAAATGATCATTCTGTAGTCTTGCTGGTTGGTAAACAGTCCTTTACTGACATCTAGTGGGCTTTTAGTGAAACTGCCTCAAATCTAAAAACTTTCAGTACACACAAGGAGCCTGATTAACTAAGATCTCAATAAAGGGCAACAGATCGCACGTTTAGTTTGCAAGCATTTTGCGGTAATCTACTAAGAATAACTGTGTAAATTACAACAGGTGCAGACAGCAGTATTTAAATGAGGGCTTGGTGTTTTAATGGAGAGTTTGGACGAGCAGAAAAATGTGTGTTTGTGACAGAGCTCTTGACTCGGACTTGCGACTCGTACTCGAGTCGCACTTAAGTCGCACTACACATTGACTTCAGACTTGACTCGGACTCAAGGCTGGAGACTCGCAAATGACCATTATTTTCATGTTATCATTTATATTCTCATTATTTATTATCTGTCATTCGTCTTCTCTGTTTGCATTTGGGAAGTGATCTCTGGCTGTGACTGAGCCCGTCTACTACTGTATACTGTATTAGAAACTCTCTGATTTCAAGACAATGGCAAATGAAAGACGCCCGACAGGAGTCCCTTGGATCGTTACATTTGGCTACAATGCCATCACGATGTTTCAGGGAGGTGAAATGAGTTTTATACAGCCAGTTTTTCATTTTCATTTTTAAGTACAACTAGCACCATGGTTGGTGTGTTTTTTCATTTTGTTATCATTTACAACATTACTAAGACACAGTTATTTCTTGTTAAGGAAAATATTTGTTTTTTTTCAGGAATGTGAAAGAGGTTTTAAAGAACCAGTTTTTCATTTTTAAGTTAGTAAGTCAAATGAGTACAACTCATAATTTACTTGCACCATTGTGGGTGTGTTTTTTCATTTATTGTTAAAATGCAAAATATTGTGTCCTGCGTGCCTGTTATCAAAATACATTGTTGGTGCGATATATTTCTTTTATTGTATTTTACAGCATTGTTAAAAAAAAAAAACTCTTGTTAAAGAAAAATACAGTTATGAAATTGAAACAATCCTTTGTATTTGTTCCACATCACATTGCTGTAGATTCTAATGAAACAATCATCAATACTGTCTTATATAGAGGATTTTACAGAGCTTATAGAATTTGAATTTGATTTAGTGTTTGCAAGAGACTTGAGACTTGACTTGGACTTGCAAAAAATGACTTGTGAACACCTCTGGTTTGTGACAAGGTCAATGCCGTTAGTAAAACTAAAAATATTTCAAAATATTAACACCTCTGTCTCCTCATCTCCATAGTAACAGCCGGTTAATACCTGTCCTTCAAACCTAGTATTTATAAACACAGTTACCATAGCAACATTACCTTCAGGTTTGGTAAATCACAATGCGTTTGCTAAATAACATATTTGCATTTTGTTCTCCCTGTATTTTACACGCTGAGGTTAAAACGCCTCATATTACATTCATTATGGTAAACTACAAATATTACATTCATTACGGTAAACTACTAATATTACATTCATTATGGTAAACTACTAATATTACACTCATTACGGTAAACTACTAATATTACATTCATTATGGTAAACTACTAATATTACATTCATTGCGGTAAACTACTAATATTACATTCATTACGGTAAACTACTAATATTACATTCATTACGGTAAACTACTAATATTACATTCATTATGGTAAACTACTAATATTACACTCATTACGGTAAACTACTAATATTACATTCATTATGGTAAACTACTAATATTACATTCATTATGGTAAACTACTAATATTACACTCATTACGGTAAACTGCTAATATTACATTCATTATGGTAAACTACTAATATTACATTCATTATGGTAAACTACTAATATTACACTCATTACGGTAAACTACTAATATTACATTCATTACGGTAAACTACTGATATTACATTCATTACGGTAAACTACTAATATTACATTCATTACGGTAAAATAATAATATTACATTCATTACAGTAAACTACTAAATGGACAGCACGTATTATCTCAGTGCTCAGCTTGAACATTTTTTTGTGGGTGATGTCAAGTTTACAAATTTTGACACACACAAACCTTTAGTAAATCAGGCCTGCATGAGGGTTTTGGGGAGGACAGAGGTGGTCGGACCCCACACTGTGGATTCAGATGTGTGAATTAGTCTCAGTGGTTTCCTGGCCAGTACTTTTACTGTAATACTGCATACTGCATCACTATAATACTGCAGTACTTTTACTGTAATACTGCATACTACATCACTATAATACTGCAGTACTTTTACTGTAATACTGCATACTACATCACTATAATACTGCAGTACTTTTACTGTAATACTGCATACTACATCACTCATAATACTGCAGTACTTTTACTGTAATACTGCATACTACATCACTATAATACTGCAGTACTTTTACTGTAATACTGCATACTACATCACTATAATACTGCAGTACTTTTACTGTAATACTGTATACTACATCACTATAATACTGCAGTACTTTTACTGTAATACTGCATACTACATCACTATAATACTGCAGTACTTTTACTGTAATACTGCATACTACATCACTATAATACTGCAGTACTTTTACTGTAATACTGCATACTACATCACTATAATACTGCAGTACTTTTACTGTAATACTGCATACTACATCACTATAATACTGCAGTACTTTTACTGTAATACTGCATACTACATCACTATAATACTGCAGTACTTTTACTGTAATACTGCATACTACATCACTATAATACTGCAGTACTTTTACTGTAATACTGCAGTACTTTTACTGTAGGATGATTTTTAATGTAAGACTGTTACTTGTAATGAAGTATTTCTACATTGGTGTATACTTTTACTGTTGTAAAGGATCTGAATTCTTATTCCCCGCCTACATTAATGTAACTGGAGGTGACTGTGGTCTGAAACAGTGTTAAATTATTTCACAACAGTATAACAAATATTGATCAATATGAATAATATACTGATTAATGTTTGTCTGTTTCTTCAGTATTTTGTTTTGTTTAGGTCTGTAATTCACCTCAAACCAAACTCAGTGTTTATTTTATTCTCTGCATAAATGTTTCTATCTAACTGTCAACATGTTAAATATATATATCATTATTTTGTGTCAGTTAGGAGGCTAAAAATACTGGAAATTGTTTATATGTCTATGTGCTACTAGGACAGGACTGAGCCTGCAGATCACATCACCATCCACCATGTTTCCAAGTCTGATGAAGGCCTCTACAAGTGTAACAGCAGCAGTCATGGAGAGTCTCCATCCAGCTGGATCTCTGTCACAGGTGAGGAAGTTACCTTTGATTTCACCACTTATTTCATCCACATGTTCACCTGACCAGAGGCCTGGTCAAATAAAGCCAAGGAAGCAGTAACATCACAGTGAACTGACACCCAGTGAGGTGAAAGGTCAAACCACTGACTGTCAGTAAAAAATAGACTTTCAGTTGGTTAGGGTACACACATGGAAAATATATGTTCAGCATCAAAGACACTCTGAATTTCTGATGTCTTTATTCTATACTCTACATCTGGAATTTCCATCATTTGTTTATTCGGGGAATTTGTATGGACAAATAGTCATCAAAACACACAGCAGCAGATGTAGGACAGGTAAGAAACTCTAAATACAGTTTTACACTAAAGACTGGATTTTGTTCTCCATCACATACATTGAAACTCCGTTAGGGAAGGATCTCTTAATGGCCAGTATGAACAGGAGGAATGATTATCTCTAACAAAGTTAATGTGGGCTCCTGACTGAAGTTTTAAGGCAGACTTTAAATTGTGACGTCGTGCTGCTGGTTTGCCGGCTGCAGACTTCTGTACATATGTTATTTATTTCATCAGACGTTTGTCTAACACAACTGCAGCCTTTTGAGTCTCTAACAAGAACAGCTGTAACTGAATGTAGAACTGCAACGACTGTCCAATAAACCTAAATATGCTCAGGAATTAATTATTAGCTTTTTTTATTCTTGGATGAGCATAAAATGCAATTTGAAAACATTACTGTTTGATATGAAAACATTTCAGATGGAACATTTAATCAGTTAATTGGGAAAACAGTAAAATACTAATTTGCTCTACAAAATAATAGTTGTATTATCTCTGGTAAAATGAGGAGTTGGTCACACATTGCAGTCCAGGTTCGTTAGCCCTGAAGACAAGTGAGAAAAAAGTCTCATCTAAACTGTTTCTCTTCTGTATTTATGACTTAAAAAACAGGTGAAAAGGGGTTTTGCCAAGTCAGGATCATTAATTAAGTGTTTGATGTTATAATTTATAATTTTGGCCACAAGAGGCTGTAGTGTACCTCTAATCCATCTTCTTTATAGGACTAAAAGTATTCAATTTCCAGGTTCTTCCAGGTGACCAAAAAATAAACATGACAAGACATAAAGTTATGTTACATAAAGTCCAAACACACTATATATGTATCTTGTGTTTAGACTGAAAGGAGAAATTAAAACTCACCTGACAGAAAACTTGAATGCTTTTAGTCCTGTTTGAAACATGTGCTGCACTTCTGCCTCTTGTGGCTGAAATGATTATTACAACAACAAAGACTTTTAAAAAATCAGCTGTTCTTAAATCATAAACACCGGAGAGAAAACAATTAAGATCAGACTTAAAACAGATTAACATACAGAATACAAATTGACAGATGAGTTGTTTGATTAATTTGTGAGTTATTGTTTTAATGTTACTCAACAAAAAACATCTGCATTGAAGATAAACCTAAAAATGAACAAAAACAATGAAAACGTGTAGTTTTTGGTTCCTCCTGCAGATTCTTAAGATTGTTCAGGAGTCACTCGATAATCTGTGATCATTTCTGAGAGTCTTCAGTTTCATTTTATTTATTAGAAGGAAAAAGCAGCAGAGTAATGTGAGAAGTTACGAAACAAGAGAGTAAAAGTTAAAAAAGACAAAGAATATTCTTCATTTATATTGGCTTATTCACTGTAGTAATGATCTGATGGGACATAGACAAATGTTTCCTTTAGGGGATGAAAATACTGACATTCAGTTCTTTTTTACATCAATATTCATCATTAACATTTACATAATATAACATTAATATTATCTTTATTATATTATTATTATATTTTAGCCTGAAGATGTGTTTATGAAACGAGGCCGTGATCAGATTCTCTTGTTGTCTTCAGGAACATTTTTCAGCTTTTCAGACAAATGAAAACACATTATTGTCAGAATGAAACACACAATAAATGATTTGATAATGACGTTTACAGTTTATTATCAGCAGTTTGTTTCTCTATAAACTGTTGGTATTTTAAAGGTGTGAAGGGTTTAAACTGTAGTTTGACATCAGAACTGTTGAAGTTAATTATAAAATGCTTTGCTAAGCAGCTCCTGATGTTCAGTTCAGTGCCTTCAAACTGGATTGCTGCTACCAGTGTGTGTGATAAATATTACAGCCAGCAGGTGGCAGCACAGGAGCTTCTATCTAATCAACAGCAGATGATACAGACTGATAACCATGTCTCGAGATCAACAGCGTTACTGTTCCTTGGCATTGATCCTAGAGTCTCTACTGGAGGGATGAACCTTTCTTCCAAATTATATTCTCTCTTTTAGTGTTTTAATGATGATGGAGAATACTGTTTACCACGTCCATTGAGATGTGGTGACTGTGGAGGTCATAGCATATGAGTCACATCATTATCACACTAATCAAACCTTTCAGGGCTCGTTCCCTATGCATAGGGCTTTGTCATCTTAGAGACCACTCCCATCAGGATCAAAAAGTTTCATCATCAGATAAAGGTGATCACTCACAACTACTTTTTATTGTATTTATGTGTTCATTTAAAACACCATTTAGAAAATACACTAATGAATTCCCAAATGAATAACTGAATTTCAAAATCAATTTCAAATGCAAATAAATAAATTTGCAAGCTGAAATAAAAAAATACAACTTTTATCAGGCAAGAGCAGTTCCGCTTGACGGGAGAGGGCATCAGGCTTAATATTGCGGGAACCGGGTCTGTAAGACAGGGTGAAGTTAAAGCGGCCCAGGAAGAGGGCCCACCTGGCCTGCTGTGAATTAAGCCGCTTAGCTGTCTGCAGGTAAGCCAGGTTCTTGTGGTCTGTCCAGACGGTGAATGGGATTTCTGCCCGCCCCAGCCAGTGCCTCCACTCCTCCAAGGCCAGCACCACTGCGAGCAGCCCCTGTATCGGAGGCATCAACCTCCATAATGAACTGTAGAGGAAAACAGGGTCTTCAATGTAGAAAAATCTTCATTGGCTTCCAGGGTCCAGGAAAACGGTCGGGAGGTTGACGTGAGCTGGGTAAGAGGAGTTACTGCCTTGCTGAAATCCCGTATAAAGCACCGGTAGAAGTTTGCGAATCCCAGGAACCGCTGGAGCTGCTTACGGTTCTCTGGGACCGGCCACTCCACCACTGCTTGGACCTTTGCAGGATCAGAGCGGATCTGTCCCCTCTCAATAACGAAACCCAAAAAATAAAGATTGTACATGGAAGTTAGGGTTGGGCGATGTCCTGGAAATGGCCGATCGACGATGTTGAAAGCATGATGGCCGATGGCATCAGCCCGGGGGGGGGGGTTGTTGTTGTTACGTACTTTATTATTTTTTCACTTTGCTTCATGTTTGATACACGTTGTTGTCCGACTCGTTCATCGGACAGAACGGGAGAGTTCAGTAGCTAACCCTAACCCTGACAGAACGAGGTAGATTACTCCAGTAACAGTCAGACTTAGTTTCATGACTTAGAAGTCGCCAAATGACTTTAACGAATTTCGTTAGTTTATATAATGCAGATTTGTAAAATATGACTTTTATGAGGGTCACAGTCACAGACAATAAACTTAGCATTTGATTGTGGTAGCAGCGGTGCAGCAGATGTAATGAAGTCAACGCAGCACGCTGGATGCAAACTAATATTGAGCCTATAGAGTTCTTTTGCCTTAATAATGACAAAATAATACACAATAAATGGTCGGATTGGGAACCCATATGCATAATGTGTCCGAGTTGCATTTAGTTTTGCTTGAAATGACCAGGGCTCAGCTAGTGTTGCCTTTTAAAAAATCATCGATGGATTCCCTGGAAAATGGGTGTCTTTTCCCTCAAGCAGGGTACACTTGCACTCACAATAGCCAAATAATCCGGACTGTAGGGGGCAAACGTGCTTGGGCACGGTATGATTGCCTAGTGCGCCCTAAATGCACAGTATGTAGTCAGAGTAGCTGCGGGGGGGGGGATGCAATCGCCAATGGACACCCCATCGGCGATTGCTGTCAGGCATCGCCGAGAGAAAACCAGGATATCATCCAGGTACACAAAGATGAACCTGTTGAGCATGTCCCGCAGCATGTCATTGACCAGCGCCTGAAACACAGCTGGAGCATTAGTCAAACCAAAAGGCATCACTAAATACTCAAAATGCCCCAACGGAGTATTGAACGCCATCTTCCATTTGTCCCCCTCCCGGATGCGGACAAGGTGGTAGGCATTCCGGAGGTCAAGCTTAGTGAACACTGTACCCTGGTGAAGGGAGTAAAAAGCTGAGTCAAGCAATGGCAAGGGGTATTTGTTCTTAATGGTTATGGTGTATCCTCTGTAGTCAATACTGGGTCGTAAGGATTTTGTCCTTTTTGAAGAAAAGAAACCTGCACCCACCGGAGAGGACGAGGGGCGGATGATCCTGGCAGCCAGCGACTCCTGGATGTATTGGCTTCTCTGTCCGGCCGGGAAAGCTTGTAGAGACAGCTGGATGGGAGAGGTGCCCCGGGCAGGAGGTCTATGCCGCAGTCATATGGACGGTGAGGAGGCAGAGAGATGGCTCGCTGTTTACTGAATACCTCAGCTTGGTCGTGGTAATCCTCTGGGACCCCAGAGAGATCGGGAGGGACAGGAGGAGAGACCGCAGAGGGCCCTTGAGGAGAAAGAGCAGACTGTAGACAGTTGGAATGGCAGGATACGCTCCAGCTAATAACAGTACCTTTGACCCAGTCGATGTGAGGGTTGTGGAGCTTGAGCCATGGGAGTCCAAGAACGAGGGGAGTTTGAGGGGAATAGATGACCAGTAATTGAATAAGCTCCCGGTGGTTACCAGAAGTGACAAGGGAGATAGGGACTGTTTGGTGAGTGACGAGAGCTAACTGCCTGCCATCCAATGCGTTAACCCTCTGGGGTTCAGGTAGGCATTCTGGTCCACCAGATGTGATGCCATGAAGCTTTCTTCTGCACCGCAGTCTACCAAATGTTTCACAGGAATGGAAACTTGGTTCCATAGGAGGGCTGCCTCCAACTGCGCTCTCAGGGAGGACGGAGAGCTGGAGGAATGGTTATGGCCCACTTAGGTCTCCCCAAGCTCAGGCGGGCCTAGGCTTTTGGGAGATTGCGGACATGTCCTGGCAGCATGCAGTAAAGGCACAGCCTCTCCCGCATCCTCCTCTGGCGCTCCGCAGGTGTCAGGCGGTCTAGCTGCATAGGCTCGCCCGAGAGGCTGTATGGGAGAATGGGAATCCTCGGAACAGGCCATGGTGGGGAAGCTGGAGGGACAAGTGGTCAGAGCAGGAGCAGGAACGGGAGGAAGGGATCTGTTGCCTCTCCCGCATGCGATTGTCTAAGCGGGTGGCAAGGGAGATGAGTTCGGTGAGGGACGTCGTCTCGTCCCGGACCGCCAACTCATCCTTAAGGGATTCATTAAGGGACCGCAGAAAAAACCCCTGCAGAGCTAGCTGCTCTCAGTAGCGAGCGTAAGGAACTCCACGGCATAGTCAGCTACTGACCTGGAGCCTTGGCATAATGACAGGAGACAGCTTCAGTCCCTTGCACAGGATGGTCAAAAAGTCTTTTCATCTCCACAGTGAAGGTCGGGAGGGAGGATCAGATATGGGGGTGGTGCTCCCACATGGCAGCTGCCAGGGGTGGATTGGCCATTGGGAGTACCGGGATTTTTCCCAGTGGGCCGATCAATAATGGGCCGGTGGCTGCCGTTTTTATTTTTTATTTGTTCATTTAGTTTTTGCTGTGCCTTGCCATGGTAACTCTCCGGCCCAGGGGCAGAGACATGCACCGGCCCACAGAGCTCTGCTGCAGCCTGCAGACACAGCAGAGGCCCATTGGCTTGTCTGTCTAAAGAATACCTGGCACAATGGCCCTATGATAGGCTACAGAGACCCAGGAGCAGGCACGTGCACACATAGGGCCCTCGGGGTGCTTGAGCCCCTGCCCTTTTTGCCTCGTATTAAAAAGTGCCCTCTGTGTGTGTGTGTGTGTGTGTGTGTGTGTGTGTGTGTGTGTTGTTGTTGTTTTTTAAATAACATTAATAAATTCCTGTTAGGGATGTAAAAAAAAACAAAAACTCCTTTACCGTACCCATTTTCTTATAATACCGGGTTGTTGTGTGTGTTGAGCCGCTGCTTCTCTGTCCGTTGCGGCTCCGCTCAGTCACACAGACAGAGAGAGAGAGAGAGAGAGAGAGAGAGAGAGAGAGAGAGAGATGTGACAGTGGAGCAACTTGAACCTGTGAGTTATGGTCTAACTAGTCTCCGTCCACTTATTCAACGTGTTTAAATATGTTTAATATTTCAGAAAAACGCTCTATTTTAGTCAATGTGTCAGCTTCTATTTTTGCCGGACGTCAAGTCAGCACAGAGCAGATCGTGCGGGACAGGAAATCGTGTACAAAATACAAAATAAAACACCGGGTTAATTTTCAAAATAAAATGCAGCGTGTTTACGGCGGATCATATTTCCCTCACTACAGGTCTGAAGTACAGGTCCGAGGTTTAGATATAAAGTTTATTGTGACTTTGCTACTACTGTGTGGGCTAACAAAATAATAATAATAATAATAATAATAATAATAATAATAATAATATAGTAATTTCAGCATTCTGGGGATATAAGCTGTAGGATATCTGTGTTTGAAATATTACCATCTGTATTTAAACTTTAAATAGCCTAATAATAAACCAGTGTTTTATTGCTTTGCATGTCTTCCAAGCCTATGATAATGTGAACTCATGATGACAATAATTTGTTGACACAAAAGAAATGGCAATTTTATATCACTTTCACCTACACAGGACAGACAGCTAACTAGTTAGCTTTCTATTAGCACTTTAGTTTTTAATTTTACATTAATTTCCATATTGTGTAAAGGACCGGAAAAAAAAAATTGGCGTGCACTTTGCTCTGCCCTTTTCTAACTTTGAGCCCCTGCCCCTCTATTAACATGTGCACGTCCCTGCCCAGGAGTCCCACCCACGCATGTTCTAGACCCCCCCCCCCCCGTCCAATCACCTTTAATGACAAGCAATCATGATGAGAGAGCGAGTGGGAGAAACAACAACACACCAGCACATGAAAAACAAAGCAAGGATTGCAAAATGGAGAATGAGGGTAAAAAACGAAAAGGCGGAGCTGAAAAAAAAAAATCTTTGTGCCCACAGTCCAATGTGTTCATGAAGGACATTGATCTAACAACATAACATATGTAGCCTATGATGCTTTACATATTTTTTCAGTCAGTGTTTATGGTTTATTGCTCGTTCAACAGTTTCACATGATAAAGTTAAAACTATTCAAGCCTATTCAAGTCTCCAGAATATAAGGGATATTGTTCAGTATACTACTGTTATTAAGGGCTTGTGTGTTTAAATGTACATCAATGTGAGTTGGCACAGTATCTGAGCGTGGATTGTAGTGGGCTGGTCTGGACCAAAAGGTCCAGGGCTGAATTTTTGTCCCAGTCCAGGCCTGGCAGCTGCCCACTGTGCAGCTCTGCCAGTGAGGAGGCTTATGATAAATGCCACCTGGGCACGGTCAGAGGAATAAGTGAGGGGCTGCAGGTCAAACACCAGGGAGCACTGGAGCAAAAAAACGGCTGCAGGTTCCCAGCTCCCCAGAGTAGCATTCAGGTGTTGGGAGATGGGGCTCCCTGGGCTGGAGAGGGGGAACTGGGGCTGCGGCAGGAGGTGACGTGGAAGCGGTGGCAGAGGCCCGGGACACATGAGAGGATACCTGCTCCAGCTGGTGGCCGAAGGAGGTGATGCTGGAGCTGAAAGACTTTAACACCCCCATATCTAAGAAATTCTTGGAGCGTCTGGGAGTGCTGGTGAATGAGCACGCCGTGAGCCCCCAGCTCCTGACGCACCGACATACATAACCTCAGTCAAATTGCACAAGTTTAATGATAACATCCCTGATACATATATTAAGTGCAATGAAGCAAGAGGAATGACGTACCACTGCATATGGGAATGTGTGAAAGTGAAATCCTTCCGGCAAGATATTATTAATATGATTGATCAGATATTAGCTAAGAAGTTACCAATGGACCCTAGGCTTTTTCTTCTGGGTATATATCCAACTATCCCACAATTACAAAGTAAAGAATCTAGATTTATAGATATTTGTATATTACAAGCTAAACGTATAATTTTCCTTAATTGGAAAAATGTTGATGGCCCAAGAATTGGAACGTGGATTAGAGAGACGGAATCAAACATGACAATGGAAAAGATAACGTCTCAAAAGTTTTTTGAGACATGATGCTAATGTTGGTAATTTGCTTCAGCAGGAGGAAGCTCTGTGATATAATGTCCTGAGAAATGCATCAGTGTTAAATATATGTGTGTATGTATGTGTATCTGTCCATGCATGCATGTATATACTGTATACCATATCCAGGGTTCTATTGTTATCAGCATTGTTTTTAATTTTTATTGTATTTATTCATTTACATTTTTTTTGCTCTATTTTTATTTTATTTTTATTGTTTTATTGTTTCTTATATTCATTTTGTGAGGAGAAGAGGGGATGGGATTGAGAACAGGGAGAAAAAGTTTGCTTTAATGCATGTCACAGTGACTTGCTATTTGATTTGCTGTAATTTGCAAAAAAACAAAATAAACAAAAAACTAATAAATACATTTATTAAAAAAAAAACATTTTGAAAATACACAAATGAATTCCCAAATGAAAAGTACAGAAAAATAGAAAGACATAAATAAAGTGCTAGAATAGAGCATTAAATATAAGATTGCAGCATAAAATAATAATTAGCTTTAAAATCATTAAAAGGACATAGAGTGCAAATTAAAGATTAAAATGTGAAGTGCTTTAAAAGAGCTCAATCATAAGCTCAGGAGAAGAGAAATGTTTTTAACCTGGATTTAAAAATTATTTCAGTTCTGCTGCTAGTTTGTTCCAGTTGTGTAAAAGCTGTATCATCATGAACTCAATTTAATCTATTTTCTCTGTTTCACTAATTCATGCATTAACCTCACTGCTTCTTCTCACTGGATCTTCTTCTACTCTACTTTAGTTCACCCTTTTCTCTTTGGAAAGCTCTTTTATATTTATTATTAATCTCATTACAAAGTTTCAGTTGTTATGAGTGATGTTTATCTGACTGTTTTAATTCTTTTTTTTTAAAGTATATTTTTTTGGGCTTTTTCGCCTTTAATGTACAGGACAGTAGAGATAGAAAGGAAATAGGAGGCAGAGAGAGAATGACACGCAGGATAAGACCACTCGGCAAGGGATTAGAACCGGGGTCGCCTACAACGAGGACTATAGCCTCAACACATGGCGGGTGCTCTACCCACTGAGCTATGCTCAAACCCAGACTGTTTTAATTATCTTGCAGCTGCTGAAGAACATCTGGATCAACAACAGGCAGGTCTGAATTATTCTCTGATCGTCCTTTAAGCTTCTTGTAGATCACAAGACCAACAAGACCAGAGACAATCAGAGCAACTGGCAGAATTACTCCAAGATGTCCAGGCTTGTATTTTCCATCCTCTGAGTCTCCACCTGTGTGACCCACAGAGCAGAAACAGGTGTGAGGTATCAGCTGTCAGGTACAGTCCAGAAGTATTTGGACAGTTCCACATGTTTGTGTTAAAGGGTTTTATTTCCCTCACAGTTCTTTCTATACTGATGTAAAAATAGTCACATTAAAGCTGAGACTTTAATGTGGTATCCATTATTTTATTTACAAGTCAATGTGCTGAAGCCTGAAGAACAAAACATGTGGAACTGTGAAAATGTGATCATACTCCTGTCCAAATGTGGAGCTATCATTTCTCACATCTACAAACTCACCTGTAACATCCAGGATGATGATGCTGATGGGTTCACCACTAATAAGAGATCTCTTCCTCCGTCCTGTTCTCGTCTCTACATATCGACACTCGTATGTTCCTTCATCTTTGTTGTTCACGTTCTTCAGAATCAGAGACAGTTCACCGTTCTTCATCTCATCGTCCTTCAGCTGCACCCGTTTCACATAAGATTGATCCTGGTCTGCTGTCACCAGATGCCCGTCTCTCTTCAAGTAGACGTGTTTCTCAAGGTCAGATCTGATCCACTCAACAGCTGCTATGGTGACGTTTGGAGCTTTACATGGCAGAGTGACATTATCTCCAGGATGTGCTGTTATCGGTGGATCTAAAGAACAATAAAAAACATCCAGAGGAGAAAAATCAGTTTTAAAATTCTTCACTTTTTATTTTCCATCATTAAAAGTAAAACAAGTGAATGTTCAGTATTGGTATAAAATGTGATGTTTGTCATTTCAAACTGCTCATAAATACAGAATCTGCTGTTATTATTAATACAGGTGAACTGAACTCTTCTATTTGCACATTCTGTGAGTCATTTCTAACTTCTGAAGGATGAATAAAAGATGAGTTTCACTACATTAGGCAGTTCCATCCATTAGTGTTGTTGATGGAAACATGTGGCAGCTCTACATTATATAGTAGATATGAATATAGATGATATAGACTCTGGTTGTGACCATGGTTCCTGTGAGTTAAAGCAACATTTTACTCATCAGCATCACTGCTGTGATGTGAAGTGGAGGTTTGGCTCTAATGCTGGAGTCCAGTCTGACAGTCACACAGTGAAGGAAGGAAGGAAGGAAGGAAGGAAGGAAGGAAGGAAAGGAAAGGAGGAGTCCAGTCTGACAGTCACACAGTGAAGGAAGGAAGGAAGGAAGGAAGGAAGGAAAGGAGGAGTCCAGTCTGACAGTCACACAGAGAAGGAAGGAAGGAAGGAAGGAAGGAAAGGAGGAGTCCAGTCTGACAGTCACACAGTGTGGAAACAAAGCTCCAGTTTAACTTTAGGATCTAAACCACTGATGTAGATCAGAAAAGTCTCTCTGGTTAAACTGGGCTGAGCAGCTGAGCAGCTCACACTTTATCATGTGATGAACCATTAACACACATTAATGGTCCATTACTTCCTGTGTGGATGTCTGATCACTAATGATGCTGCTGGACTGTGTTCCAGTAAGAAGTAAGAAGAGGAAACACACTCTCACACTGCAGGCTGCTACCTGTTACTACTTCCTGTTTGTGAAGATAAACAGTCAATCCTGTTGTGAAAGGTTCATTAAAGTAAATCATCAGTGTTTCTAATTCTTCTCATCCAGTCACAAAGCTGCAGGTCAGTGTTGAGCATGAACACTGCTGTGTTAGTAAAAGCACACAGCAGTGATTGTGTCTGTGTGTTGATACTAAAGGTATATTATATATGGGTATATATATATGACATATGTTGTTGGTGTACGGACGAAATATAATACAATAACTGTCTCCATAAAATCTGTCATCATCCTGTCAGTGGGGGGCGCTAAAGTCCAACAAACAAAGTGAAGAATATGATTGGTTGTGAGGTTTCCATCTTTGTCTCTGTTATCTAAACCTGCCTCTGCTGTTCAGCTCACAGACGCTGATCACATGATCACACATATTATAATTAAATGTTTGTCTCCTTCAGTAAATATACAGCAGGACACAATATTATAAATACTTACAGTTAAATTAATATAATACAGTGACTCTGAAATAAATAAGAATACCAGTTTAGATTACAGCTAAAAAATGACAAAACACAAAAATGTTGTGTTTCATATTTCCTGGAAACAATCGTACTGTGACTGTTTCATGACTTCTTTTCTTCCCCTGATCATTATTTCTGAGATCATTTCAGTTAATATTAAGAACTAATCAAGAAATGCTGCTAAATACAGACAGAGTACAGAAGTGAAGGAAACTGAGACACACACACACACACACACACACACACCCATCTTACCTGCAGAGACAGACTGCAGTAGACAGAAAAACAGGAACAGCACAGTGATGAGTGAAGCAGCCATAGAACTAGAATCTGCTGTTTGCTCAGGTTCAGTTCAGTTGAACAGTCCACCATCAAACTGAGTCTGATTAGATTTGACAAGCTGACAGAAACAACTGAGAAAGCAAGTTGTGCAGCAGGAGTTGTGGTTTTGATGCTTGAGCCCCTGCCCTTTCTGCCTCTTATTAAAAAGTGCACTATGTGTGTGTGTGTTTTGTAATTGTTTGTTTTAAATAACATTAATACATTCCTGTCAGGGATGTAAAAAAAAAATGGCGGTACAAAAACTCCACGGTATTCCACCGTACCCAATTTCATGTAATACGGGGTTGATGTGTGTGTTGAGCCTGCTGCTTCTCTGTCCTTTGTGGCTCCGCTCTGTCACATCAGCAGCAGCTTAGTAAAGCATTTTATAATTAACATCAACAGTTCTGATGTCAAACTACAGTTTAAACCCTTCATACCTTTAAAATATCGACAATTAATAAAGAAACAAACTGCTGATAATAAACTGTAAACGTCATTATTAAATCATTTATTGTGTGTTTCATTCTAACCATAATGGGTTTTTTTATCTGTCTGAAAAGCTGAAAAATGTTCCTGAAGACAACAAGAGAATCTGATCATGGCCTGGTTTCATAAACACATCGTCATGCTAAGATGAAGGTAATGTTAATGTTATATTATGTAAATGTTAATGATGCATATAAATGGTTAAAACAAGATCTGAATGTCTGTATTTCAATCCCCTAAAGGAAACCTCTGTCTATGTCCCATCCCACATTATTTTCAAGTATATATGCAGTAATTTAACTTTCTCAGAGCTGGAATCATGTCACCTTTGCCTTCAACCTTTACAGATTAGCCTAATAAAATAATAAGAACAAATATTACTTAACATAAATATATTATATATAATCTACCCCCTCCCTGAGCTACTACCTTATTGTGGTGGAGGGATTTGCATGTCCCAATGACCCCAGGAGCTCAGTTGTCGGGGGCTTTTATGCCCCTAGTAGGGTTTCCCATGGCAAACAGGTCCGGGGGGAGGGGCCAGACAAAAGGTAGCTCAGAAGACCCTAATGATGATTAAGACAGATGACAGGTGCCTCCATTGTTAAGGCGGCTGACCGGAGCTGTGGCCGCTAGGTGGTCGGTGCCTGTCGTGGCGGCAACCCCCGAACCCACTGGTGGACACGGGTGGTGAGGGATGCCGTCAAGCTGAAGAAGTAGTCCTATAGGGCCTTTTTGGCCTGTGGGACTCCGGAGGCAGCAGACAGGTACCGGCAGACCGAGCGGAGGGCAGCTAGGGCGGCCGCTGAGGCAACAACCCGGACATGTGAGGAGTTCGGCGAGGCCATGGGAAGGAGGGGGAAGCAGTGCGCCGTCAACACTGTGTACGGTGGAGACAGCGCGCTGCTGACCTCGACTCGGGACGTTATGGATCGGTGGAAGGAATACTTCGAAGACCTCCTCAATCCCACCGACACGCCTTCCGGTAAGGAAGCAGGGCTGGGGATGGAAGCAGGATTGGGTCACTGCTTTTTGCGAATGAGGGAGCTGAGCTGAAAGGCGAAGCTCTCGATTTACCAGTCGATCTTGGTTCCTACCCTCACCTCTGGTCATGAGCTTTGGGTAGTGACCGAAAGGACAAGATGGCGGGTACAAGCGGCTGAAATGAGCTTCCTCCGTAGGCTGGCTGGGCTCTCCCTTAGAGATAGGGTGAGAAGCTCAGTTATCCGGAGGGAGCTCGGAGTAGACCCGCTGCTTCTCCGTATCGAGAGGAGCCAGATGAAGTGGCTCGGGCATCTAATTAGGATGCCTCCCGGACGCCTCCCTGGTGAGGTGTTCAGGGCCCGTCCCACCAGTAGGACACCCCGAGGAAGACCCAGGACACGCTGGAGAGACTATGTCTCTCGGCTGGCCTGGGAACACCTCGGGATCCCCCGGGATAAATTAATAATGTGAGAAATGATTGTGATTTTTATATTCCATTGTTTCAAATGTAAAACTCTGAACTATAAATAATCTCTAGATGGTTAAAAAAGAAAGTTTCTTTGTAGAAACGTGTTTATAAATTAGTTAAATTGAATGAACTTTGTGGTTAATCTGAATTAAAGAATGAAATACCAGTACCTGACCAGTAACCTGTGTGTGTGTGTGTGTGTGTGTGTGTGTAAATCTAGTTCAAAGCTTTTTTCCTCTTTCTGGGTTAATGTTGAATAGCAGTGTATATTCTTCACTGTTTGAATTTATTATGAATGCTTTACATATTTGTTTTTATATAAAATAAATAATGATAATAATGTTAAAACAGTGTGTCTTCTGTTTGATTGAAATACTTTAATATCTGTGACAGAAAACATTTAGTTTATTCTGCAGGTGAACTTTTGTTGCTGGGTTAGGGTTAGGTTCTTCACATTGTTTGTTAAAGTGCTCCATGAATAAAGGGGTCATATTTTATAAGAATTAAATATAGTTTTATTCTTACATGTAGTTTTATAATGTGATGAGATTCAGCTGCAGTAAGTTTCTGTTCTGCAGAAATGGATCTAAAATATAACTGTAACCTTTATAATCAATGAAAGGCCTTTCAGAGCAGTGCACATTAAAACTGTAGCTACATTTACTGGGTGCAGCATGAGGTTTGATTTCCTGTAAACATGTTTCACCCTGTTCCACTATATGAGTCTGAATGAGGAAGTGTGTCAGTTCTTCCTCTTCCACTCAAACTAAAACCTGTTTAAACTTTAACTCACATGATAACAAACTGCAGCTCATCTATTCAGCTCAGTCTTAATGTTTTTATATAAAGAAGAAGCTCTGACTGTGTTTCAGGGTTAGTGTTATAATATGATCCATCTGCTGTAGACAGATTCACCACTGCTGCTTTGTGTCGAGGGTTTGGATCAAATGACTCACAACACACAAGTCCCATGTGTCATGTTTCCCCCTGCTCCCTGAGTTACCACATCAAAGTCAAACCTTCTACTGTCATGCATTTATAGACATGAACTCATGATGTTCAGTCCATATAAAGTAAAGCAGAAGTGGAGCCGACCAGTCCAATCAGCAGAGATGTTTCCTGTTTCTGTGACTCTTTATAATGATCACAGTTTAACAGCTGCAGCTACATCTACACACTCATTCACAGCAGTTGAGTCTGTAACGTGCTGTGAACTCTGCTGTCCCACAATGCAATGTGCAGCACAAACAGACAAAGTTAAAGTTGGATTTATGCCTGTTTTATATCAGCTGTCTGAGTCTCTCTGCAAGTAGAAACACGAAATGGCGGCGCAGGAGGGAAATGTTGTGGTTTGAAGCTCAACAGAGCGGCAACTCCCTCCCTCTCTGAATCAGGAAGTCCTTCAGTCTGTCCTTTTTATCGCTAACTGACTTTAAACAGTAATGGCAGAACCTCCACAGATATATTATCAACATAAATGTATAAAAATAGCACTAAAGGAAGAAATACATG
>NC_070599.1:27606193-27613693 GCF_027409825.1 Scomber japonicus | reverse complement strand
CAACAACCCGGACATGTGAGGAGTTCGGCGAGGCCATGGGAAGGAGGGGGAAGCAGTGCGCCGTCAACACTGTGTACGGTGGAGACAGCGCGCTGCTGACCTCGACTCGGGACGTTATGGATCGGTGGAAGGAATACTTCGAAGACCTCCTCAATCCCACCGACACGCCTTCCGGTAAGGAAGCAGGGCTGGGGATGGAAGCAGGATTGGGTCACTGCTTTTTGCGAATGAGGGAGCTGAGCTGAAAGGCGAAGCTCTCGATTTACCAGTCGATCTTGGTTCCTACCCTCACCTCTGGTCATGAGCTTTGGGTAGTGACCGAAAGGACAAGATGGCGGGTACAAGCGGCTGAAATGAGCTTCCTCCGTAGGCTGGCTGGGCTCTCCCTTAGAGATAGGGTGAGAAGCTCAGTTATCCGGAGGGAGCTCGGAGTAGACCCGCTGCTTCTCCGTATCGAGAGGAGCCAGATGAAGTGGCTCGGGCATCTAATTAGGATGCCTCCCGGACGCCTCCCTGGTGAGGTGTTCAGGGCCCGTCCCACCAGTAGGACACCCCGAGGAAGACCCAGGACACGCTGGAGAGACTATGTCTCTCGGCTGGCCTGGGAACACCTCGGGATCCCCCGGGATAAATTAATAATGTGAGAAATGATTGTGATTTTTATATTCCATTGTTTCAAATGTAAAACTCTGAACTATAAATAATCTCTAGATGGTTAAAAAAGAAAGTTTCTTTGTAGAAACGTGTTTATAAATTAGTTAAATTGAATGAACTTTGTGGTTAATCTGAATTAAAGAATGAAATACCAGTACCTGACCAGTAACCTGTGTGTGTGTGTGTGTGTGTGTGTGTAAATCTAGTTCAAAGCTTTTTTCCTCTTTCTGGGTTAATGTTGAATAGCAGTGTATATTCTTCACTGTTTGAATTTATTATGAATGCTTTACATATTTGTTTTTATATAAAATAAATAATGATAATAATGTTAAAACAGTGTGTCTTCTGTTTGATTGAAATACTTTAATATCTGTGACAGAAAACATTTAGTTTATTCTGCAGGTGAACTTTTGTTGCTGGGTTAGGGTTAGGTTCTTCACATTGTTTGTTAAAGTGCTCCATGAATAAAAGGGTCATTTTATAAGAATTAAAGATGTATTTATTCTTACATGTAGTTTTATAATGTGATGAGATTCAGCTGCAGTAAGTTTCTGTTCTGCAGAAATGGATCTAAAATATAACTGTAACCTTTATAATCAATGAAAGGCCTTTCAGAGCAGTGCACATTAAAACTGTAGCTACATTTACTGGGTGCAGCATGAGGTTTGATTTCCTGTAAACATGTTTCACCCTGTTCCACTATATGAGTCTGAATGAGGAAGTGTGTCAGTTCTTCCTCTTCCACTCAAACTAAAACCTGTTTAAACTTTAACTCACATGATAACAAACTGCAGCTCATCTATTCAGCTCAGTCTTTAATGTTTTTATATAAAGAAGAAGCTCTGACTGTGTTTCAGGGTTAGTGTTATAATATGATCCATCTGCTGTAGACAGATTCACCACTGCTGCTTTGTGTCGAGGGTTTGGATCAAATGACTCACAACACACAAGTCCCATGTGTCATGTTTCCCCCTGCTCCCTGAGTTACCACATCAAAGTCAAACCTTCTACTGTCATGCATTTATAGACATGAACTCATGATGTTCAGTCCATATAAAGTAAAGCAGGAGTGGAGCCGACCAGTCCAATCAGCAGAGATGTTTCCTGTTTCTGTGACTCTTTATAATGATCACAGTTTAACAGCTGCAGCTACATCTACACACTCATTCACAGCAGTTGAGTCTGTAACGTGCTGTGAACTCTGCTGTCCCACAATGCAATGTGCAGCACAAACAGACAAAGTTAAAGTTGGATTTATGCCTGTTTTATATCAGCTGTCTGAGTCTCTCTGCAAGTAGAAACACGAAATGGCGGCGCAGGAGGGAAATGTTGTGGTTTGAAGCTCAACAGAGCGGCAACTCCCTCCCTCTCTGAATCAGGAAGTCCTTCAGTCTGTCCTTTTTATCGCTAACTGACTTTAAACAGTAATGGCAGAACCTCCACAGATATATTATCAACATAAATGTATAAAAATAGCACTAAAGGAAGAAATACATGTTTTAAAGCTATTTACAAGTCATATATAATGACATGTCTACGTATAAATAGTGTGAACTTTAGAGGTTGGTTCCAGTTTACTATGAAACTAAAGCAGATTACTGTGATGTGATGTATTTACTGTGCAGGGGGTTAGGGTCAGGGTCTGGATCTGTGTGTTTCTCACAGGAACCATCATTGATTAGTTTTCTAGTTACTGATCAATACTTCCTGTCTGTGCTTATGTGACAACAAACTGCAGTTCATTGTATTTATTTAATTTATGTATGTT
Organism: Scomber japonicus; assembly: GCF_027409825.1. Classification (NCBI taxonomy): domain Eukaryota; kingdom Metazoa; phylum Chordata; class Actinopteri; order Scombriformes; family Scombridae; genus Scomber; species Scomber japonicus. The sequence continues at coordinate 27,611,271 of NC_070599.1, read as the reverse complement.
TTATATAAAATAGCAAAGCTCTGAAGCTCTGAACTGAACTCAATACTTTATTAATACGATGCAGTTGTGTGTTGGTGGTTTTGGTTCTGATGACACAAAAGTCCCGAGCATCAAACTCTCCTCTGCAGCATGACAGTCATGACACGGAAATACCACTGTTTCACTGTGGTGAACACGACAATGTTCTGACTGTTCAAACTAAGATGGAGGCGACTGTCGGCGTGACAGAGAACACACACAGAGAGCCACGTTGACTTCCTGTTTTCTTGTTTGTGGTTTATTTGAAGCTCAGACAGCAAAGGTGTTACTTGTTCTTTCTCTAACTGCAGATGTGTTAACATGGAGTCTTTTAAACCTTTCTGTTCTTTTCTAGCTTTACTTCATCAAAGATTGTCTCCTGTGAAGAGTCTCCACTCGACTCATTTAGCAGCTTTGTATCATTTTTCTGACTGTGTCCTAAATCCACGGCCTTGAGTCTGTTGTGTGTTTAAAGAGGAAAAGAGACTCAATTCAGACAGTTTGCAGACTAAATACTGTGGATTGAATTCTCTCCAATAATTCATTTTGTTTATTTATTATTTATATTTTCATTGAGATTATAAAATCCTGACCACTACAGACAGACAGTCTCTGACAAACATTAAAACAATCATAAACCTGATCATCCTGAAACCTTATCAAAGCATCATTTCAATTACAAACATAGAGGCAAAGTATTTGGTTCTCAGTTTGAATGTATGGCTGCGTTTTGTTTCCTGGTGACTGAGGACAGGCTCTGACTCTCTGCCAACATAATGAACAAAGAGATAAAGAACTGATAAAGAGAGCAAAACTAGTAGTTTGAAGCACATTTTAAAACGTTTAATAAAGAGAAGTAATAGCAGGAGGAGAGACAGAGACACAGAGAGAGAGACAGAGAGAGAGACAGAGAGAGAGACAGAGAGAAAGAGAGACAGAGAGAGAGACAGAGAGAGAGAGAGAGACAGAGAGAGAGACAGAGAGAGAGACAGAGAGAGAGAGAGAGACAGAGAGAAAGAGAGACAGAGAGAGAGACAGAGAGAGAGAGACAGAGAGAGAGACAGAGAGAGAGAGACAGAGAGAGAGACAGAGAGAGACACAGAGAGATGGACAGAGAGAGAGAGAGAGACAGTGAGACAGAGAGACAGAGAGAGACACAGAGAGAGAGAGACAGAGATAGACAGAGACAGAGAGAGAGACAGAGAGAGACACAGAGAGAGAGAGAGAGACAGAAAGAGAGAGAGACAGAGAGAGACACAGAGAGACACAGAGAGAGAGAGACAGAGATAGACAGAGAGAGAGAGAGAGACAGAGAGAGAGAGACAGAGAGAGAGACAGAGATAGAGACAGAGATAGAGACAGAGAGAGAGAGATAGAGACACAGAGAGAGACAGAGAGACAGAGAGAGAGAGGGAGACAGAGAGAGAGAGAGAAACAGAGAGAGAGACAGAGAGAGACAGAGAGAGACAGAGAGAGACAGAGAGAGAGAGAGAGACAGAGAGAGACAGAGAGAGAGAGAGAGAGAGAGAGAGAGACAGAGAGAGAGACAGAGAGACAGAGAGACTGAGAGAGAGACAGAGAGAGAGAGACAGAGAGAGAGAGAGAGAGACTGAGAGAGAGACAGAGAGAGACAGAGAGTGAGAGACAGAGAGAGAGAGAGACAGAGAGACAGAGAGACAGAGAGAGAGACAGAGAGACTGAGAGAGAGACAGAGAGAGACAGAGAGAGACAGAGAGAGAGACAGAGAGACAGAGAGAGACAGAGAGAGAGAGACAGAGAGTGAGAGACAGAGAGAGAGAGAGACAGAGAGAGAGACAGAGAGAGAGAGACAGAGAGAGAGACAGAGAGAGAGACAGAGAGAGACAGAGAGAGAGAGACAGAGAGAGAGAGAGAGAGACAGAGAGAGAGACAGAGAGACTGAGAGAGAGACAGAGACAGAGAGACAGAGAGTGAGAGAGAGACAGAGAGAGAGAGAGAGACAGAGAGAGACAGAGAGAGAGAGAGACAGAGAGAGAGAGAGACAGAGAGAGAGAGAGACAGAGAGACAGAGAGAGAGACAGAGAGAGAGAGAGAGAGACAGAGAGAAAGACAGAGAGACTGAGAGAGAGAGAGACAGAGAGAGAGAGGCCTCACAGACGCTGATCACATGATCACACATATTATAATTCAATGTTTGTCTCCTTCAGTAAATATTAGTTAAATCAATATAATACAGTGACTCTGAAATAAATAAGAATACCAGTTTAGATTACAGCTAAAAAATGACAAAACACAAAAATGTTGTGTTTCATATTTCCTGGAAACAATCGTACTGTGACTGTTTCATGACTTCTTTTCTTCCCCTGATCATTATTTCTGAGATCATTTCAGTTAATATTAAGAACTAATCAAGAAATGCTGCTAAATACAGACAGAGTACAGAAGTGAAGGAAACTGAGACACACACACACACACACACACACACACCCATCTTACCTGCAGAGACAGACTGCAGTAGACAGAAAAACAGGAACAGCACAGTGATGAGTGAAGCAGCCATAGAACTAGAATCTGCTGTTTGCTCAGGTTCAGTTCAGTTGAACAGTCCACCATCAAACTGAGTCTGATTAGATTTGACAAGCTGACAGAAACAACTGAGAAAGCAAGTTGTGCAGCAGGAGTTGTGGTTTTGATGCTTGAGCCCCTGCCCTTTCTGCCTCTTATTAAAAAGTGCACTATGTGTGTGTGTGTTTTGTAATTGTTTGTTTTAAATAACATTAATACATTCCTGTCAGGGATGTAAAAAAAAAATGGCGGTACAAAAACTCCACGGTATTCCACCGTACCCAATTTCATGTAATACGGGGTTGATGTGTGTGTTGAGCCTGCTGCTTCTCTGTCCTTTGTGGCTCCGCTCTGTCACATCAGCAGCAGCTTAGTAAAGCATTTTATAATTAACATCAACAGTTCTGATGTCAAACTACAGTTTAAACCCTTCATACCTTTAAAATATCGACAATTAATAAAGAAACAAACTGCTGATAATAAACTGTAAACGTCATTATTAAATCATTTATTGTGTGTTTCATTCTAACCATAATGGGTTTTTTTATCTGTCTGAAAAGCTGAAAAATGTTCCTGAAGACAACAAGAGAATCTGATCATGGCCTGGTTTCATAAACACATCGTCATGCTAAGATGAAGGTAATGTTAATGTTATATTATGTAAATGTTAATGATGCATATAAATGGTTAAAACAAGATCTGAATGTCTGTATTTCAATCCCCTAAAGGAAAGCTCTGTCTATGTCCCATCCCACATTATTTTCAAGTATATATGCAGTAATTTAACTTTCTCAGAGCTGGAATCATGTCACCTTTGCCTTCAACCTTTACAGATTAGCCTAATAAAATAATAAGAACAAATATTACTTAACATAAATATATTATATATAATCTACCCCCTCCCTGAGCTACTACCTTATTGTGGTGGAGGGATTTGCATGTCCCAATGACCCCAGGAGCTCAGTTGTCGGGGGCTTTTATGCCCCTAGTAGGGTTTCCCATGGCAAACAGGTCCGGGGGGAGGGGCCAGACAAAAGGTAGCTCAGAAGACCCTAATGATGATTAAGACAGATGACAGGTGCCTCCATTGTTAAGGCGGCTGACCGGAGCTGTGGCCGCTAGGTGGTCGGTGCCTGTCGTGGCGGCAACCCCCGAACCCACTGGTGGACACGGGTGGTGAGGGATGCCGTCAAGCTGAAGAAGTAGTCCTATAGGGCCTTTTTGGCCTGTGGGACTCCGGAGGCAGCAGACAGGTACCGGCAGACCGAGCGGAGGGCAGCTAGGGCGGCCGCTGAGGCAACAACCCGGACATGTGAGGAGTTCGGCGAGGCCATGGGAAGGAGGGGGAAGCAGTGCGCCGTCAACACTGTGTACGGTGGAGACAGCGCGCTGCTGACCTCGACTCGGGACGTTATGGATCGGTGGAAGGAATACTTCGAAGACTTCCTCAATCCCACCGACACGCCTTCCGGTAAGGAAGCAGGGCTGGGGATGGAAGCAGGATTGGGTCACTGCTTTTTGCGAATGAGGGAGCTGAGCTGAAAGGCGAAGCTCTCGATTTACCAGTCGATCTTGGTTCCTACCCTCACCTCTGGTCATGAGCTTTGGGTAGTGACCGAAAGGACAAGATGGCGGGTACAAGCGGCTGAAATGAGCTTCCTCCGTAGGCTGGCTGGGCTCTCCCTTAGAGATAGGGTGAGAAGCTCAGTTATCCGGAGGGAGCTCGGAGTAGACCCGCTGCTTCTCCGTATCGAGAGGAGCCAGATGAAGTGGCTCGGGCATCTAATTAGGATGCCTCCCGGACGCCTCCCTGGTGAGGTGTTCAGGGCCCGTCCCACCAGTAGGACACCCCGAGGAAGACCCAGGACACGCTGGAGAGACTATGTCTCTCGGCTGGCCTGGGAACACCTCGGGATCCCCCGGGATAAATTAATAATGTGAGAAATGATTGTGATTTTTATATTCCATTGTTTCAAATGTAAAACTCTGAACTATAAATAATCTCTAGATGGTTAAAAAAGAAAGTTTCTTTGTAGAAACGTGTTTATAAATTAGTTAAATTGAATGAACTTTGTGGTTAATCTGAATTAAAGAATGAAATACCAGTACCTGACCAGTAACCTGTGTGTGTGTGTGTGTGTGTGTGTGTAAATCTAGTTCAAAGCTTTTTTCCTCTTTCTGGGTTAATGTTGAATAGCAGTGTATATTCTTCACTGTTTGAATTTATTATGAATGCTTTACATATTTGTTTTTATATAAAATAAATAATGATAATAATGTTAAAACAGTGTGTCTTCTGTTTGATTGAAATACTTTAATATCTGTGACAGAAAACATTTAGTTTATTCTGCAGGTGAACTTTTGTTGCTGGGTTAGGGTTAGGTTCTTCACATTGTTTGTTAAAGTGCTCCATGAATAAAGGGGTCATATTTTATAAGAATTAAATATAGTTTTATTCTTACATGTAGTTTTATAATGTGATGAGATTCAGCTGCAGTAAGTTTCTGTTCTGCAGA
>NC_070599.1:27593693-27601193 GCF_027409825.1 Scomber japonicus | reverse complement strand
CCTCTGGTCATGAGCTTTGGGTAGTGACCGAAAGGACAAGATGGCGGGTACAAGCGGCTGAAATGAGCTTCCTCCGTAGGGTGGCTGGGCTCTCCCTTAGAGATAGGGTGAGAAGCTCAGTTATCCGGAGGGAGCTCGGAGTAGACCCGCTGCTTCTCCGTATCGAGAGGAGCCAGATGAAGTGGCTCGGGCATCTAATTAGGATGCCTCCCGGACGCCTCCCTGGTGAGGTGTTCAGGGCCCGTCCCACCAGTAGGACACCCCGAGGAAGACCCAGGACACGCTGGAGAGACTATGTCTCTCGGCTGGCCTGGGAACACCTCGGGATCCCCCGGGATAAATTAATAATGTGAGAAATGATTGTGATTTTTATATTCCATTGTTTCAAATGTAAAACTCTGAACTATAAATAATCTCTAGATGGTTAAAAAAGAAAGTTTCTTTGTAGAAACGTGTTTATAAATTAGTTAAATTTAATGAACTTTGTGGTTAATCTGAATTAAAGAATGAAATAAGTTACCTGACCAGTAACCTGTGTGTGTGTGTGTGTGTGTGTGTGTGTGTGTGTGTAAATCTAGTTCAAAGCTTTTTTCCTCTTTCTGGGTTAATGTTGAATAGCTGTGTATATTCTTCACTGTTTGAATTTATTATGAATGCTTTACATATTTGTTTTTATATAAAATAAATAATGATAATAATGTTAAAACAGTGTGTCTTCTGTTTGATTGAAATACTTTAATATCTGTGACAGAAAACATTTAGTTTATTCTGCAGGTGAACTTTTGTTGCTGGGTTAGGGTTAGGTTCTTCACATTGTTTGTTAAAGTGCTCCATGAATAAAAAGGGTCATTTTATAAGATTTAAATATAGTTTTATTCTTACATGTAGTTTTATAATGTGATGAGATTCAGCTGCAGTAAGTTTCTGTTCTGCAGAAATGGATCTAAAATATAACTGTAACCTTTATAATCAATGAAAGGCCTTTCAGAGCAGTGCACATTAAAACTGTAGCTACATTTACTGGGTGCAGCATGAGGTTTGATTTCCTGTAAACATGTTTCACCCTGTTCCACTATATGAGTCTGAATGAGGAAGTGTGTCAGTTCTTCCTCTTCCACTCAAACTAAAACCTGTTTAAACTTTAACTCACATGATAACAAACTGCAGCTCATCTATTCAGCTCAGTCTTTAATCTTTTTATATAAAGAAGAAGCTCTGACTGTGTTTCAGGGTTAGTGTTATAATATGATCCATCTGCTGTAGACAGATTCATCACTGCTGCTTCGTGTCGAGGGTTTGGATCAAATGACTCACGACACAAAAGTCCTGTGTGTCATGTTTCCCCCTGCTCCCTGAGTTACCACATCAAAGTAAACCTTCTACTGTCATGCATTTTTAGACATGAACTCATGATGATGAGTCCATATAAAGTAAAGCAGAAGTGGAGCCGACCAGTCCAATCAGCAGAGATGTTTCCTGTTTCTGTGACTCTTTATAATGATCACAGTGTAACAGCTGCAGAAACAGTCAGAGTCTGCTTGTAGCTTTCTATCATCACTGTGGCCCAAATCTATAATCTACACACTCATTCACAGCAGTTGAGTCTGTAACGTGCTGTGAACTCTGCTGTCCCACAATGCAATGTGCAGCACAAACAGACAAAGTTAAAGTTGGATTTATGCCTGTTTTAAATCAGCTGTCTGAGTCTCTCTGCAAGTAGAGACACGAAATGGCGGCGCAGGAGGGAAATGTTGTGGTTTGAAGCTCAACAGAGCGGCAACTCCCTCTCAGTCTGAATCAGGAAGTCCTTCAGTCTGTCCTCTTTATCGCTAACTGACTTTAAACAGTAATGGCAGAACCTCCACAGATATATTATCAACATAAATGTATAAAAATAGCACTAAAGGAAGAAATACATGTTTTAAAGCTATTTACAAGTCATATATAATGACATGTTTACATATAAATAGTGTGAACTTTAGAGGTCGGTTCCAGTTTACTATGAAACTAAAGCAGATTACTGTGATGTGATGTATTTACTGTGCAGGGGGTCAGGGTCAGGGTCAGAGACAGACAGAGAGACAGAGAGAGAGAGAGAGAGAGAGAGAGACAGAGAGAGAGAGAGAGAGACAGAGAGAGAGAGAGACAGACAGAGAGAGAGAGAGACAGAGAGAGAGACAGAGAGAGAGAGAGAGAGAGACAGAGACAAAGAAATTCAACAAAGCTGTGAACGACCTGAGAGACAAGGCGAGACGGGCTTTTTACGCCATCAAAAAGAACATCAAATTAGACATCCCAATTCAGATCTGGCTCAAAATATTGGACAGCGTTATAGAACCCATTTCTCTTTATGGTTGCGAGGTCTGGGGTCCACCTGCCAACCAAGATTTTACGAAATGGGATAAACACCAAATTGAGACTCTGCATGCAGAATTCTGCAAATCCATCCTCCGTGTCCAACGCAAAACACCCAACAATGCATGCAGAGCAGAATTAGGACGATACCCACTAATTATCAAAATTCAAAAGAGAGCAATTAAATTTTATGATCACCTTAAAGAAAGTGATCACAGTACGCTCCATAAAAAAGCCCTGACCCACAGAGAGACTGTAGAGAGATGTCCCCTCAGCCAACTGGTTCTGGGACTCCAACAAACACCAGCAGAACCACTAAACAGAAATCCCATCAGACTAAACCAAATTATAAGAAAACAAAAAGAAAACTATCTGACACACTGGGAAGAATCAACCAGAAACCAAAGCAAATTGGAATGTTATTTGGCCCTAAATCGAAAATACACAGTGGCAGAATACCTGAGCACTGTGACCGATCCCAAGCTCAGGAAGTCGTTGACTATGTACAGACTCAGTGAGCACAGCCTCGCCATCGAGAAAGGCCGTCACAGACAGACCTGGCTCCCCAGAGAAGACAGACTATGCACCCACTGCACACAACACCAGGTGGAGACCGAGCTGCACTTCCTTACCACCTGCAAATTGTACCAAGACATCAGAGAGGCGTACTTCCCACAGATCACCAACACCCACCAACAATTTGAGACCTTAAGCAATATCAAAAAACTCCCATACCTGCTGGGTGAAGTACAGCAATGTGCCAACATAGCAGCAAAATTTGTAAACTGCTGTGACCACAGAAGGACGTCCAGCAGGCAGGAAGGACAGACCTAGACCATGTCCTCCTGCTGGACAGACCTAGACCATGTCCTCCTGCTGGACAGTCCTTAATCCTAACCCTAACCCTCAAAGTCATTTACTTTACTTTGTAAATATTTTCCTTTTCTTAATGCCTTTGTACAGTGAAATTTTATTCATAATTTAATTATAATTATTATTGTTATTATTATTGTTATTATTATTATTGTTATTATTATTATTATTAGTATTATTAGTATTATTATTATTATTATTATTATTATTATTATTGTTGTTATTATTTTTTATTTTCCTGTATTTTCTCTTTAGATGTTTATCTGCTGTTTTTTGCTTTGGCAATGTAAACATATGTTTCCCATGCCAATAAAGCCCCATTGAATTGAATTGAATTGAATTGAAATTGAGAGAGACAGAGACAGAGACAGAGAGACAGAGAGAGAGAGAGAGAGACGGAGAGAGAGACAGAGAGAGAGACAGAGAGAGAGACGGAGAGAGAAACAGAGAGAGAGAGAGACAGAGACAGAGAGAGAGAGAGAGAAACAGAGAGAGAGAGAGACAGAGACAGAGAGACAGAGAGAGAGAGAGAGAGAGAGAGAGAGAGAGAGAGAGAGAGACAGAGAGAGAGAGACAGAGAAAGAGAGAGACAGAGATAGAGACAGAGAGAGAGAGAGACAGAGAGAGAGAGAGACAGAGAGACAGAGAGACTGAGAGAAAGAGAGACAGAGAGAGAGACAGAGAGAGAGACAGAGAGACTGAGAGAAAGAGAGACAGAGAGAGAGACAAAGAGAGAGACAGAGACAGAGAGACAGAGAGAAAGAGAGACAGAGAGAGAGACAGAGAGAGAGAGAGACAGAGAGAGACACAGAGAGAGAGAGACAGAGAGAGACAGAGAGAGAGAGACAGAGAGAGACACAGAGAGAGAGACAGAGAGACAGAGAGATTTTTGATTTTTCAAATCACTTTTATTTAACTCAATTCATTACCTTACATTCCAATAAAAAAGTATACACATCATAGTAAATTTAAAAAAAACAAAATTATACATCACAGTCTCATACACACACACACACACCATTTAACCAAGTATACTTCCAAACAGCAGTTTCTCTTCCTTCACAGCACATAGACCATTAGACACACACCAGACCTTCTCAAAAGACCCCAAGTCTTTCATTAGACTATAATAGTTGAAATCAATCGTCAGCCTGCTTTTAATCATTCTGATGAAAATGATGTTAACATCACAGTCCCAAGATCCCTCCAACTTCCTTTTCCTGCTCAGGTAAACAGCCATTTTAGCCTGACCCAGAAGGAAGTTAAGGAGCTGACACTTGGCCTTCCTTTTCTGACTATATTTAAAACCCAAAATAAACATATGTTTGTTAAAAACCACTCCAAACATACAGAAGAGCCTCTGTAAGAACACAAAAAGAGCTTGCAGCCTGCTGCAGTCTAAAAAACAATGAAACACTGTTTCCCTGAGAGGACAGAAAGGACACTTGTCATCAACATTTGGATTTAAAACAGACACAAACCCATTGACAGCGACAGCCCCATGTAGGACTCTCCACTGTAAGTCTCCAACTCTTTTAGTTAACGGTGGTTTGTAAAGTGCTCTCCATGAAGGCTCCACTCCTGGGTCTAACCCCAGGTGAGCCCTCCATGGTGTGTCAGCCCGACCTTTTAACTTTTCCTTGTTTAAAGTTTTCACCAAGACTCTGTACATTGTTTTTCCTGTAGAGGTAGAGAGAGGTATGAGGTCAGACACACCATGCTTTAAAAACCAACCAGTACATTCTTTAAAATCCAGAGCCAGACTCTCTACTGGAAAAGGTTCAGAGTCACTGATAGCTGGACTGTTAGATTGGGAGGCAATAAGCAGTTCATCCGTGGAGAGCTGGTTCCTCCAGACCCCCAACATGTTCCGGATGAGCCTCACTGAGGTGACCCCCACAGCAGCACAGAGGGCAGCAGCATCCTCCAAGTGTGGACCACACAGATCCATCACCTGACCCAATAAAGTGACGCGTGCAGCAAGAAACTTCTGTGCAACAGAGGGTCCCATAGTCCGGCTCACATCAAAGCGAGTCCCAAACACAATGGGTTCCTTTAAAATCCAAAACAGCGAAGAACCAGACCGTATCCTCTCCTTTTTAAAAAGTCCCCAAGTTCTAAAAAGGCTCTGATAAAATTCTGGAAAAGTCGCCAGGTTCTGTCTTCTAAAATCCATTAAAAAGAGGGATGCCTGTAGTCCCAGTCCCCAACCTTGAGCCAGAACAGCCCGAGCCACCGACCTCCACACCAGGTCCGTGGGTCCAGTCAGCAGCCGCTGTATAAACTGTAGCCGGAAAGCAGCCCCCCTGCCGGCCAGATGTACGAGACCCTGCCCCCCCTCTTCTCTGGGGAGGAAGAGGACACTCTGCGGGACCCAGTGGAGACGGTCCCAGAAACAGTCCACTATAATTGCTTGAATTTTTGCCAGCAGGGTCTGAGGAGGGTCCACACAGGAGAGCCGATGCCACAACATAGACGCAGCGAGATTATTAATGATTAAAACACGGCCTCTAAAGGACATCTTTGGAAAGATCCACCTCCACTGTCTGAGTCTCCCCTCCACTTTCTCCAAAACATTGTCCCAGTTTTTTTTAACAGTATCTGGATCTCCTAGGTGAACTCCCAGATACTTTAGCCCCCCTTCCTTCCAGGTAAGCCCACCAGGCAGTTTGACCTCCTGCAGCTCGTGTCCCACCCTCAGAGCTTCACTTTTACTCCAATTAACTTTGGCTGAAGAAACTTCACCAAAACTCTGAACAGTGTTAGTTAAAAAGTTGACATCAGTCTGATTTTGAACAGCTAAAATCAAATCATCCGCATAAGCAGACAACTTAAAAACCGAGCTACTGTTTGGAATGTTAAAACCAGAAAGACCATGTCTTAGTTTGTGGAGGAGAGGCTCAATGGCCAGGGAGTACAACATCCCTGAAAGAGGACAACCCTGCCTGACACCTCTCTTTACTTTAAAAGGAGCACTCAAACCACCGTTAATCTTTAAAACACTCTCAACGTCTCCATACAAGGCTTGAATCTTAGCAATAAGACCTGAGCTGAACCCAAAACCCTTCAGTGTTTGCCAGAGATAGTGGTGTTCAACCCTATCAAATGCTTTTTCTTGGTCTAAAGAAACCAGACCCAGTTTTGTACCCAATGAACTTGAGAGGTTCAAAACATCACGAATTAAATGGACATTATCTGTGATGAGCCTGCCTGGGACACAGTAGGTCTGGTCTACATGGATCAGCTGCTCCATCACTTTCCTAACCCTATTAGCCAAGACCTTGGAGAGGAGTTTGTAGTCAGTGCAGAGAAGGGCCACCGGTCGCCAGTTTTTCAAGTTACGCAGATCACCGTTTTTTGGAAGGAGGGTGAGGACTGCTCTTCTGCAACTCAGGGGCAGCCTGCCCTTCAGCAGACTGTCCCTGAGCACATCGAGCAGATCCCCACCTAAGACAGACCAGAAAGCTTTGTAGAAGTCAGCAGGCAGGCCGTCTATGCCTGGCGCTTTTCCAGGCCTCAGGCTCTGCAGCGCCTCTAAGAGCTCTCCCTGAGAGATGTCAGCCTCTAGACATTTGTTGGCTTCTGCTGATACTTGTGGCAGACCACCCAAGAAAGACAGCAACTCATCTGGCTTCTCAGTGTATTCACAATTAAACAGATCTTCATAGAAGCTTGTTGCATACTTACGGATGGCTGCTGTCTCTTGGAGCAGCTGTCCATCACTAGAAAGCAGACTGTGCATCAACCTTCTCTGCCCATTCTTCCTCTCAAGCCCAAAGAAAAAGTGAGAGGGAGCATCCATCATGGCCACATGTTGAAACCTACTGCGTACCACAGCACCCCTGGCAGGCACACCCAGTAAGTCAGCTAGCATACGCTTTTTAGCCTTGAAGACTTCAACATGTCCTCTTTCTCCTGTGGAGTCTGCTAACTCTTGTAACTCCACCATTTCTCTCTCCAGATCTCTGATAGACCTTGCCAAGTCTCTGGAGACGTTGAGAGTGTACTGCAAGCACAGAGATTTGATTTGACTTTTCCCTATGTCCCACCACTGCTGCAGCGAATTAAAACTGGACTTTGTCTTCCTAAAATCATTCCAAAACACAGTAAAAGCTTTACTAAAACCATTGTCAGATAAAAGTGCTGTGTTAAAATGCCAATATGCACTTCTACACTTGACATTGTTAATAAAAATACAACACTCAACTAACTGATGATCTGTAAAACCAACTGGTATTATTTCAGAACTTCTAAAAATACTTAAATGATGTT